>NC_047672.1:36671280-36971280 GCF_011762505.2 Arvicanthis niloticus | reverse complement strand
TGTTTTGCATAGTATATGTTTTGTTATTTTTTATGTTGTTAACTTTGTGTTTAGTTTATGTGTTTCAATTTGTTCTCCTTTTTTCTAGAGATAAAGATGGAGAGGAAAGGAGAAGAGAGGAGAGGAGAGGAGAGGAGAGGAGAGGAGAGGAGAGGAGAGGAGAGGAGAGAGAGAGAGAGAGAGAGAGAGAGAGAGAGAGAGAGAGAGAGAGAGAGAGAGAACATAAAGGCAGAAATGTGATGATGAATATGGGAGCACTTAGGGAGAAGAATATGATTAAGATATATTGTATGAAAACAAGAACATAGAGGTAGAGACAGGAATACAGTTCAGCGATACAATCTGCCTAGCAGGTGAAAGTCTGGGTTTGATTTTCAGCAAGACAATGAGAAAAAACAAACAGACAAAAAGCCAAAAGTCTTACACAGCCTGAGGAACAGGCTTGCAAAGTAACCTAATAAATATCTCAGTTGTGTTTTTCAAAAAAGGGATATAAAATACTTGCTTTTTCAGCTGATCCACACAAGAGCTTGTATCTGGTAAAACCCTGATGCCCCGACCATAACTGGTCCCTCCGTGGAGATGGAACTCCAGCCTTAATGGTGAACTGCTGGCTTCTGAACTAACAGACTGAAGTTTGGTATGGAGGCTATAGATTCTAAGAAAGCTTCCAACCTACAAAAAGATGATTTAAAAATCTCATTTTAGAATAAAAGGGATTAATTAAACATTTTCTGATATTTGAACATTTCACCATCAATAGGAGGCAATAACCAAGAACACCCAAGGACACTGTCTAATCACAGAAGACAGGACGGCCCTGTGACTAACATCAGCTGCATGGATTTGAAACATGTACATATCACACAACATAAGCAGACCCAGCTCAGGTCTGTCAATAAAATATACTGAAGGTATTTAAGATTGAAATGAAATTCTATTTGATAATATTTGGGAAAGAACTTGTTTGAACTGGTCTAAAATAGTATTAAAAATGTGGCATAAAATGCCCTTACTATGACACATTAGAAAAAAATGTAATCATCAAAATAACAGTAGATTTTTTATTTCACAGGCTCATTTTCTTGCTAGGCACAGACATGCTCCTTAGCCCTCTGACTGCCGGTATTACATGTATGCTTTTCCTTACTGCACAGATTCTATGGAAAGTGAAGTTTTAGTACAGTAGATGTACATTTATCACAACCTTGTAAAATACATTATGTGAACTCAAACATGGGACTGAACCAGAATGCTGAACTACCTACTCTATAGTCAGAGTCAGCTATTTTTCTAAATGTAGTCAAATCATCTTTAACTAGAGAATTTAAGATTTCCCTCAATGGAGATTTCAAACAAGAAAACATATTAGGGTGTTCAAGGGCACTTACAACACTTAGAGCCAAATGCTGTTGTATACACTCTAGTATCAGCTATGGGGGAAAGTCAGTTTGTACCTCCTTTCAAACCCAGCCCAGGCAACCCCATTTTAATAAAATAAAATAAATATAATTAAGACATTCACATCAACCCAAAGGGACAAGCTATATAATATAAACTGCATATATTTTTATATAGTCTTATGAGCAACAAGAAATAAAAAAGAGGGAATTTACTTCATTTGCAATTAAAAAGTATTCCTGAATGTGTGATAAATGAGAAGCCATCTTTCTCCTTTGCCCTACAAATTCAGTACAATTATGGTAGCATTAGAAAACAAGCATCAAAGGAGAGGTCAACATGGTGTTGCGGTAGAGAGGGAGGCAGGGAGAGGGGGAAGGAGAGAGAAATAGGAAGACAAGCAATCAAGGGTTCCACTCTAACCCTCCTTATCAATCTTTAGTGTGGGTGGAGCCAAGGCAGTAGAGAGGCAGTCAGGAAGAAACAGCCATACTCTAGCACCACTCCTTTACCTCCAAGGGCATTTCTTCATGGTCCTGTGGATGTTCTGAAGAGGGTAGGCAGGAGGAGGGATCCAGACTATTTTCTCCCACATGCCTTTACCTGCTTCTACATCAGAGGTGGAAAAGGGAATAAAGAGGTTTGGGGAAAATATGTAAAAACTCAAGAGAAATACGTACTTTTCCAAGAACTCTAAAGTGAGATCCTAGTATAATAGATGTTAAAATGTCTATTTTATAAGCATTTTGAAATGTTCACTACATCTTGATTATACATCAGTACATCACTTCTATAGTAAAGATGTTGATAACCATTGAAGGACTAGAATGAAGCTGATACACAGAAAAATGACCTACTTTAGCTAAGCTGTCTGAAGTACAATTTCATTTACATTAAAATTTAAATTTAAGGAGATTTCAGCCAGATACTTCAGGGTCTTTCATGACATCTAACAACTTATTCCAAAAATGTGTATGGAAGAAAAAGCCAAGATCATCTGAAGATCAGGATGTAGGGCAAGGCGGAAGTACAATGTACACTCTAAGGAGGACACTGAGTATAGCTACATGCTAGAGCAAGTCGGGGGACTTGAACTGCAAGAGACTGAGATGAGCAGGGGCTTAAGAAGGTCCCATGTGTCGCTTTATCTGGAATAACTGTGGTAAAATCTTCAGGAGAGAATTCAATGCTGAGCTTGTGCTACTTATTACAGATATCCTTCACTGCACTGCACTAGTATACAACAAGTACAGGCCAGCACAGAGCTTACTTCTCTGAATAGATCACAGAGTCAACATGACATTGTTATTATTAGAAATGCCTTCTGGAGGCAGCACTGTATTTTTATAAAGCTTTAGTAAAGATTATGAAATATGTCTGATGATCTATTATGTCAAAAATTGTTTAATTTTGTTAGTAATGGAATATTTTTTCCAGAATTTATAAGCTAAAGAATTACAATAAAAGCATAAAGGTGTAGTGTAATCTGTTACAAAGGTTTAATCAGTAGATAATCACTAACAATATATAACTAGAAAGAAATCACTATGCCAGAATAAAAGAATATTCTCCAATTTTTGTTTAAAAAGTAGGTACAGGGCAATGTTTTTATTTTCTCTTATAGCTAACTATAATTAGTAGGCTTAAAAAGTGTGTAAAAAGTGTGATTATGACTATATACATTTTATGCTGTTTTAAGAATTGCAGCATGGTGAGAGTGTACTATTTATGGAAGTTGATATTATGCTTCATAATAAAGTCATTGTTAAAAATACTTTTCCTGCTCCTATACAAGTTATGAATTATCCCATGCATGCTGATATGAACATCTGTCTGAAGTGCTGAGAATAAGATATTTGCATCAATGACATGTGACTGAAGACTTCCGATTGATTTGTGAGAAAATGAATGAAACTGGTCCTAAGGAATATTACATCGTTATATCACACAGAGAGAAATCTCTGCATCCTGATACAGCCCTGCAAATGCTGTAGTGCTATGATGTCCCTGATACCATGCCATCTATTTTCTTACTTATGTGTGCTCACGTCACCCTCTAGTGGACAATGCAGAGGATACACTATTATGGCTAAAAAGCCATTCACAATATTCTTGGACTGCTTAACTGGCAGAGGTTCTTTAAGCCTCACTGCCCTGAGAGCCTTTGCAATGAGCTAGTTGAGATTTAGGGAAGAGAAGTGGGGCAGGAGGAGGAAGGTGTGTAGTTAGGACAGTATCACAGGGAAAGAGAAGAGAATTCAAATGATCCAAAGATCAAAGTAGACAATAGAGCCAAGTAAAAGTTCACATCCTTTCTCCTCATTAAATAACCCTTCCTGCGTATTATGAAAACACCTTGAAATTTAGACTTATGGTTATTATTCTAAAGAAAGTCAATCCGTGTAGACAGAATCTTCAGAAAAAATTTGAAAGTCTACCTTCAAAAGTATTTTTCCCTAATACTTTTATTAGGGTACCTCCATGAACATACAAATGCCTAAAGAATAAGAAGATGGAGTCACAAACCCTGGCCCTGCCCTTCACGTTGTTCACTGATCTGAGTCAGCAAAGACACTGTATAACACAATATGAGAGTGCAAGTGTTTTCTGCTCTACGACATTTGTCCCAGCACTGAGATGCACACATAAAGTTTTATTTTGCGTTTTCTCTTCTTATAAATAGTTTGAAATGACCTACAACTAAGATTACTTCCTTTCAACATTTATTAAACCTGGAAAAAGACGTTGTATATTGATCTTCTAAATACCTCACTTTCTCGTATAAAAGGGAATGAAGCCAGCAGCTCTTCTCTCTTGAGATAATATCCAAATCACTCTGCATACTGTTATTCACAATAGTGTCATCTGCTATAGGAGACTTTACAAATATAATCTCTATCATTTATGAGTCTAAATTTACTATGAACTGCCAAATTTCCATGGACTGTAAGAAAGGCCTATATAATATAAAAAAACATAATAATTCAAATTCAATAATTCAATTCTAGCATGGGATAATTCAAACATTATCCCATGCTAGAGGTGGTATAATAATTAAGTAAGATGCATATAGTTTATCTCTATACTCTATCCAAACAATTCAGAAAGTTTTAAGAAATTAAGTTAGAGAGCTGGAATTGGGGCTAGACTTTAGTCGTATGCCTATCACAGAGCCACTTGACTTCACTGAGACAGACCTGTGAGGCCAATACCCAATGGTCCCTGGACAGACAGTGACCTGTGATGACTGGGGACCTCAGTCTGTACTTTCACATAACCACGCAGGAATAGACTTCTTTCTGGCTGTTTGGAACCTAGTGGTTCATGGAATAGGAGCTGCAGAATAAGCATTAGCAGGACCCAGAGCAGCTGCTGCAGAATCTGCCTCCAGATAATCAGACTTTCCTCCAGCATACACCAATAACTCAAAATCTATTTTTGGAAAAACAAGCAAGCAAAAAAGAACACAAGGAGATTCTAAAGAAAATATGTGGCCTGAAGATATTTTTTAATTGAATGTTAAATTTGTTTCCTATAATAACTTGAAAACTTTACCAACATGAAAATTTTTCATCATACAAATTAATGTATGATGAAAATTCACGTTTCCATTGCTTCTAGCCTTCTAAGCTACTTGTAAGTGGACATTACAAAAGAAAACTCGTATTAGCAGATTTACAAATATTTGTTGTCCAGATGCTACCCATAAGAGTAAAATAATCTGTCACTATTATTATGTTGAAGATAAATACTGCTTTAGTGATGACTTTCTGATGGTTAAAACAAAACAGGGGTATGAAGACAAAGTGCCAGAGACACAGAAAGTTTGCTGTAAAATTGTATCTCCTAGACATATCAGAGAAGCTAAACCCAGAAGTCATACCAGCAAGGCTTGCTAAGTAAGATCTGAACTAGGATGATACCAATAGACATGCTAACATGGAAGGAAGATGACAAGGTCTGAAACCCAGACAACTACAGGCAACTGAGGAATGGGGATAGCAGGAGAAACAGCCTTCCGCAGGGAGGAAGGCATTAACTGGTTATCTAATGCTGTGTGAAAATGGTCCACATAGGCCCACAGTGAGTGGCACTATTTAGGAGGTGTGGCATTGTTGGAGTATGTGTGGCCTTTTTTAGAGGAAGTGTGTCACTGTGGGTGGCTTTCCGGTTTTAGAAGCTAAAGTCAGTTGAATGGCTCATACTCTCCTCCTGTTAGCTGCTGGTTCCAACAAAGAACTCTCAGCAACTTCTCCAACATATGTCTGCCTGTGTAACACCATGTTTCCCTCCATGATAATAATGAATTAAATCTCTGAACCTGTTAAGTCAACGCCAATTAGTTTTCGTTTATAAGATTTGCCATAGTCCTGGTGTTCCTTCACAGCAACAGAAATCCTGTACCAGGGACTGAGGGATCGCTGTGATAGACAACACTATGATTTTGTTTCAAGGAATGTAGACTTTGGGACCTTGGGTTAGAAAAGCAGTAAAATGCTTTAAGCATGGCTTAACAGGCAACAGTAAGAACAGCATGGAAGACAGTGGTGCAGAGGGTGATTTGAACTGCGGGGACCCAGCTCAGGGGAAAATAATATTAATATATGGCCTAGAGATCATTCTTCTGATATTTTGGTGAAGAATGTGGCTACTTTCTGACCTTGTCTTAAAAAAAAAAAAATTGCCCAAGGCTAAATGGGAGAACAATGAACGAGAGGTGTCACAAAGGACATTCCCAGACAACCTTGCCCTGATTGTGTAGTGAGGTCATTAGTGGCCAGTCTCATGCACATCTATACTAAAAAGGAGCAAGCTGAACAAGGAAACAAAGAATGAACAGCTGGAGGACAAAGGAGGCACCAGGAAGTGTGAGCAGATTAAAGAAAAGCCAGATGCTAAGTGGGGTAAAGAGAGTGGTGACCTCAGGCAAGACCCCACCCAGCTAAGTGTCCAATTGGTGAAAAGGAATTAAAGAAAAGCTTATGGCCAGAGAAGGTGGTGCACAACTTTAATACCAGCACTTGCAAGGTAGAATCTGGTCTACACAGTGAGTTCTAGAACAGCCAAGATTAGGCTGTAAAGGAAACCATAAAACAGAAAATTCATGAAGATGCAATGCAAGCAGAACTTGGCAGCTTTAGAGTCAAGGAAAGAATGGGGTTATGGCATTTACCTCTCTATAGCTTAGGAAAGCTGCTGGGCCAGGCATATACCAAAAGTGTCCCTGCATGGAGGCCTACAGAGGCCACTGTGTGAAACTTTGAAAGTGAAGCCTGGACTGTCTTGAAGACCCCAAGATGCTGAAGATGCCAGAGCCGTAGGATACCTGATAAGGAGCGTGGGCAACAGGGAGTCGAAGCAGCCTTGGAGAGTAAAGTGGCTGCAGTCAACAAAGCTGACAGGAGCTGAAGATCTGAAGAGTGCTTTGACATCAGACAAGGAATAAAGTTCGGAGTTTGTTTTCAGCCTTACTTTGGTATAGTATTTTCCCATTATGTTCCCTTTTTTTCTGTTTTAGAATATATATATATATATATATATCCTGTGCCATAATATGTTGGAAGTATGTAATTTCCTTTTTGCTTTTGATTTTATGGGATGATTAAATATTTAGATTGCCCTGAGTCTCAGAAGAGACTTTGGACATTGGTTGAAAGTGTGATAGGCTACAGGGCCTTTTGAAGTTGGACTGCTATGATATGGGTATGCTATGCTATAAGCCTATGGGGGCCAGAGAGTGGAATATTGTTGTTTGAATGAAAATGGCCCATATAGACCCACAGGGCATGGCACTATTAGGAGGTGTAGCCTTGTTGGCGTAGGAGTGGCCTTGTTGGAGGAGGTATGTCATTGGGGGTGGGCTTTGAGGATTCAGAAGCTCAAGTCAGGTCCAATGGCTTTCTCTTCTTGCTGCCTGCTGATCCAAATATAGAACTCTTGGCTCCTTCCCAAGCACCATGTCTGATTTCAAAGCCCCCATGCTTTCCACCACATTGATAATGGACTAAACCTCTGAGCCTTAAACCCAGGCCCATTTAAAAGTTTTTCTTAGTAAGAGTTGCTGTGGTCATGAAATTTCTTTACAGCAATAGAAACCGTAAGTAAGACAAATACCAAAAGGCCAACTCTGAAAACATACATGCAAGTAACATTTATATTTAGAAAATGCACACACACACACACACACACACACCCCAAAGCAAAAAAGGTCATGCCATTTTAAAGACAGCAAGGAATGGGGAGTACCTAAAAGGGGCTGGAAAGAGAAGAGTTAATCATGCAATTATACCCACAAATAAAAATAATTTTAAAATGTGTGTGTGTGTGTGTGTATAATATTCAAAGTTTTTAATTTAATTTAGATACTCATTTTATAAGTTAAATTTTGGAGATAAATCTGAAGTTAATTTCTACACACCAAATATCACTTACATACAGAATATATAAAACTAAAAAGAACATAAAAACAAAATAATATGCATCTGTCTTCTTAACATCACCTTGAGGGATTTTGCCACTTGAACATGGTTATCGTAGACTAGAATGTCTATCACCAGACTCTGGAGCCGCAGAATATGACTCAAGTCCCCTTCAAAAGAAAGACCTTGTGTGGAGACTCTCCAAGAGGGAAACATAGTCCTGGTTCCATCCCATACCTGCCATGGGATAGTAAAGCAAAGTTCAATGATCTTTATCCAAAAACAGAGGCAAGCTAAAAGAATAGATGTATGTTATTAAGTGTCTAGTACTTTAATATCAATCTGTGATTATAAGAGGAGTAATCATGAACTACTGGTGATAAGCAGGAAAATGTGAAGATGCAAAAGTGAAAAAGTCACTGTATGATACCAAGCAAAACATTAATTAGCTGTAGACTTTGGATTTTTTCTATCCTGTACTCCAATACCATACTCCTTCTTCCCCTACCCTCCTCTCTGTCTTTATCTCCTCCACGATACCTGTCAGCTCTGGGTATGTATGACTTTGGTTACTACAAAAACCAAAGATATGAGACACACTAAGAAAAATAAAACCTTAAAACAATCAGATTGTACCTGTTTCAAATTGAATATAAAGAAGTCAGAATACGCTTAAAGAAATGTAAACTTAAAAGTATTTTTTAGCATCCACATTGTATGAACAGAGTAATAGAGAAACAGTAGAATGATGCTTTGTTTAAAGAATTTTGGGTCAGGAAGGATGATCATAACTAATAATGCATATAGCTGTAACAGAAGACATTAGTTTGGTTTCCTGAAGGAAACCAATGTCAAGCATCTTACAACTGTTAACTTCATCTCTAGGGGATCTAAGACACTTTTCTGGCCTCACCACACATCTGTATAAATGTACATACACATATATTAAGATAATTAAAAAATAAAGCCTAGATCAGACTGGCCTGTGTACATGTCTGTGGGGATTTGGTTTTGACTATTTGACAGAGGAAGGCAGAGAGCATCATCTTTAGGCATGTTGTCCTGAACCAAGTAAGAAAGCTAACTGAGTATAAGCTAGTTTGTAAACCAGTGAACAAGTAACATCCTTCATAATTTCTGCCTCACTTCCTGGGCTGTGCATGAGTTCTACATCTAGAGAGAATGTGGCATGGAATATGAGGCTTTAAGTTCTCGCTTGAGTGCCTTTCCTGACTTCCCTCTGGACTGTGATCTGTACGTATTCATCAAATAGCTCTTCCCTTCCCTAAGTTAATTTTGGTTAAGGTGTTTTATCAAAGCAAAAGAAATGGCAATAGAATACATAGCTACTAAGAAAACCTGAAATAGATTTATCATGAATACTAAAAAAGGAACCAAGATTACTATTGTACTAGGATTGAAAAGGAAAATTTTACTTTGCATACTAATAAATGTAACTTAGAATAGTGTCTATTTTCCTGTTTTTAATATTTGATTACAAATTATTTTAGATAAGAAAATCAACATCAGAGAAAAATCAGTCATAATCCTATTCCCTTAAAGTAGTTAACAGCAAAGCATTGCCATGCGTCCTTCCCAGAATATTTCTGCTACTGCATACACATGGTTAGCATACAGATGAAGACATACTACTAAGCCCACTCCTATTAAAGTTTATTTTAGTAAGTTTAAGTCTATGATTTCACTGTGTAGTCATAGAACATTCTAGCATACAAAAATAGTTTAGAGTCAATTACTACATTTTTTCCCTTCCAGGTTTTGACTGTATATAAGGTAAACTATCATTTCAAGTATACTTTTTCATACACTTAAAGTGATTTCAATAAAAGGAATTCATGAAAATAAGATTTTAAATGATTTGCAAAGATGTTTCAGACATATTAAGCTGTCCTCAAGAAAGCCCTATTAATTTTCTTATATTTCTTTCTCAATGCTGAATTTTAAAATAAATTTCTTGAACTTATTAAGATCTACCTGCTAATGTTCAAGCCTGGAATGGGAGGAGCTTACCAGGTTTCACCCCCTAACATTTGCAGCCAACAGCTTCTGAAGGAGGAAGAATCATTTTCTTTGAGAATGTGACCTTTGGTGGGATTACTATGCCCCAGTGAATGAACTCACATTCAAGGATATATTGGCAGAACTAAATGACCTAAGTGAGTTATGAAAACAAAACAAAAACAAGCAAACAAACAAAACATAAAAAAAGAAAGAAAAGGACATGAATGTAGGAATGAGATGTTCTGTGGAGATGAATGAGGAGCTAAAGGGAGAAATGAGAGGTGGATATAACATTTTATTATACACATTTATGAAATTCTCAAAGAATACATCTAAAAAGATAATGTAATAAACCCTTCCCCCAAGGATGACCTATCAGATAATGGGTTATTTACTAAATTGGGCTATAAGCATATATTAGTTCTTTAGAATGAAATATGCATTTTTGACTGATCGGCTACAGGGTAGTAACAGTCTTTCACAGTCAACAGGTGCTATCTGCAAAGAGCCCGTGTTTTTGTCCTTGGTAATGGTCAATGTTTTAGTAAATGGCCATGTGTTAAGGAAGTCACACTGGCTAGGGAATATAAGTGATTTATCTAAGATTCCTTCTAACTGTAGATGATTTTAGGTTTGTTTGGTTTAGCTTTATTTATTTGACTTACTTAACTTTCTTTAAAATAAGAATTCATTTCTATGTTCTATGTTTATATAAAACTGTCAACTTCAAAAATTTGGTATTTTATTCAGTGATTTCTATTTTAACTGTTCCTTTAAAATGTCCTGGCAGTAACTGCAGTGCTAGACCCTGTCTTGTGTAAGGATGACACTGTAGTTCTTGTCTAATTATTCCAAAAAAACAGACAACAAATAATTAAACAAGGATCTCAGCCAAGAAGGTACCACTAAAAACCCTCTATCATATGGTCAAGCATGGAAAAACATTAAGTAACTACCTTCTCTAGGTTTTCTGTGGTGTAAGAATAAATGAAGATTACATAGTGTTTATGGGATTGCATTTTTTCCTGGCTGATTTAAAAACAAAACAAAGATACCAACAAACATTTCAATGTTATTTATGCCCATTCCCATGAACCAGGCAATGAAAGACATAGGGACAGAACTTAGTGGCCATAAGAAGGAAGGTAATGGATGACCATAGAGTTGACTTCCAGAAAATAACAGAAGTCCCAAAACTGAAGTGTCATTCTCCTCTACGTTACTATTATTAAAAGAAGTGTCACACTGTTTTTAAAATTCGTACTTGACAATATTGTTTTTCTCTGAAGGAAAAGCACAGGAAAAGGCAGGAGTAGAACTATGTAAAAGAAGTAGGATGTCTCAACAATTCATTCAGTTAAATTCAGTATGAAAAGCAGTCTACAAACACTCTCGGAATGCTATAGGCTCCTTAACGACAGTTAGGTGGCACTAAAGCAGGACTTCAAGTATTTCAAGCATACCTTCAGAAGAAATGCTTGCCCATCCACTTGCGCCTTACCCAGCAGCTGACAGGTCAGGTCATAATACTGCATGGGCTGAGCATCGCACAGCTGCACTAAGGTTGAAGAGGCTGACATGTGCTTGGATGCCCAAGCCCGCAGAGCTTCTACCATCTTTTGGTCCTGAGGAGTGAAGCTAAAACCTTTGCTTGAGGTACGTGCTGTGACAGGCATCCCTAAAGTTCCTTCAAATGTCAAAGATGCGAAGCCAGAGGTGTTGATTCCCTGAAGCTCGCTTTTATACACTTGGATCTGAGAAAGTGGGACAAGGTAGAAAATAAATAAAACTCAGGAAACAAAGACACTGGACAGCATACATTTTCCTGGTATAAGTAATAGAGTAATTATTTCTCATCCATTGAATTAGCTCACAAAACAATACAATCAATTGATAATATGTCAGAATATAAAACTATGCAAAATTTAAAACATTAAAAAAATGTATACTTCAGAAAAATAGTATCTAAATTCTATTGAACTTGCATTTTTACATGTATGAGTTTTTATTAACCATAATTTTTGATTAATAAAATTTGATTAAGGCAAAGGAATAGTGTGATAGCTATCAATGTGGCACAGCAAAATTCTGAAGACACAATGTGTGAAGTACTGCACACACAGAGGCTAAGGCACTTGTATGACTGCATATGCTGAAGCATGTTGTGAGGACTTTCCCTGTCTAAGTCTATGGGCTCCTTTACAGATGAACACCTATCAAATATGTAGTATTAATATTTTGTTCACGAAGTCATTTGTTCATATAAAATACTTCCTTGGGCTTTAAAAGCTCTGATAATAGCCCATGACTGAAAACAAAGTAATTATTCCATTTTCTAGTTACTTGATAAAAAAAAAAACTTTTCCTATACTTTATCAATTTGAATTTTTTTCCATATTTAGAGTAAAATTTCTAGGCAGCACATATTTGATTCTTGATATTTATTTAACTTATACTTTCCGGTAGTACTCAGGGTCTATAAGCATTATGGGTATGGGTAAGTATCCTCTTCCACCTCACTGTTTTATTTCTGTTCCTCACTCTCGATTTTAAACATCTGTTTCCTATTGTTCTTTTTTCCCTAACCTTACAGAATTCCTAACACTTACTTACTTTCTTAGGTATAAATGGATGTTTGCATCATGGTCTGTACAGAACTACTACTGTTGTTCTAGCCCCTGTCTGCTTTACATTTCCCACTTTCTTCTATCTACTCTACTACACAACTGTTAACAGGTCAGTGCTGGAATCCTACCTAACCATCCCATTGTATACTGTTATCGTACAATAACACTGCTTTTGCTTAAGTCATTGACCTCTTAGTGAAATTATTAAGCTAAATAAAAAAACACTCATATATACTTATAGTCAAATAGTTTTGCAATTTCTTAACCAATTTCTAGTTGAAAGGGCCCATGCTACTGAAGAATAGTTTAGCTAAATATAAAATTCTAGGTACATCAATTTTTATCGGAGATCATTGCTATTGTTGCCTATATGGAATGTGCTATTTCTCTTCCAGCTGATTTATGTTTGCCTGTGCTTTTCAATGGTTTTCCCACCCATTAACTTTTTAAGATTTGTCTTGCTGTCTTAAATCTATTTCCCCTTTTATTTTTCCTTTTGAACGTTAAGCTACACATTACATTACTCAATACTGCTGCAAAGGTCATTATGATCTATTTATTTTTATCTACTATGTCTTTATACCTGGTAGTGTCACTGGCTCTACCTACCTTCAGTAAGTAAACCTTATTAATGCGTATGGTAGATTTTCATCTGTTGTTCCTTTTAGGTACTGTACTTCTCTTTGTTTCTTGTTCAGTTTCTATTTCTCTGTTTTGATTGGTGATTTATTTTTATTTGTTTAACATTTAAATTTGCTGAACATACGTTTTAAAAAAAGACTTATAATATCTACTGTAAAACTGTTTAATAGACTCAGTGTCTGGGTTCCCGTGGAATTTGTTTGGACAGTCCATTTATTTTTTTAAAACCTTTCTTCTTCTACCTCCTGGTAGTAAGCTCCTGTACTTATAGTAAGCTCTCTGTTCTTGATGATTAGGAACTGCAGAGTCACACCTCAAAGTACTGAAGGTTGCCTCCTCCTATGGACACAGTTCTGCTCCTTTGGCAAGTTGCTAGCTGAGCACCTAAAACTGACAAAAGACTGAATTTATGCTCTCTTAAGGGTGAATCTGAAGAAAGCACGGGGTGTCCCCCAAGCCCTCTGCCTTAATGGGACTCACCCTGCAATCTTAGTAGGACTTGTAGTTCTTGACAGAATATGAGTCCAAGAAGCCTTCTCCTAGAAGGATGCCCTTCACGAGATAAGATAGGGCTTTGTGGGGTCTTACCAGACTTGTACAAAGGCCTAGTTATGGTTCGTGTGAAAGCACTACAGGCTCGTGTGGTAACCATAGCTGTACCGACTATGGAACACAGGGCCTCGGTGCTAGTGCTAGGTACCTAACACCTCCAATTCTAGACTTGCTTTCCTCTGCTCCTTATTCTGGCAGTCACCTGAGACAGACTGCTACCAGCATCTCTACTGTGAGAATGAGCCTAAATGAAGTGCCTTTTTATAAGCTGTGCCTGTCGGGGACCTTTGTCCTAATAACCAGGAAGAACAAGACAATGTTAAAGAGGTAGAACATTAGCTACCCTTGACGAGCCTGGACCTCCAGCATCTCTACCGTTACATCTCTGTTTCCTATTCACCTGGAATTCTCCTAACAGAAAACCCTTAAGTGATCTTGCTTAGCCTGTACAAAACAGTTCTCAGTTGTATTCTGGGGCAAAATGACCCTAAACCCAGCAGACTTCTGGATACAACTGCATACCTTTTTCTCTCTAGAGAGAATCAAGTTCTTTTAGCTGGGTGGAGTTTTAGTCTTCCCTTCCTCAGCTTGGCAGAACTATACAACTTGTACTTCAGGAGTCTGAAGCCAGTCAGAGCAACAAAGTAAGAACCCCGTATTAAATAAAATTAAATTAATCAAAAATAAGTTACAAGAATGTATCCTATCCTTAGCAAATTAAACATGGAAACTTGAGAACAGCAACCATATTTGGAAATAACAGGACAAACTAGAACCAGTCAGAATCAAGGCTTCTAATACGTGTCTAGGGAAAGAGGACATGCAATTTATTTAAATGAAGAGAAGTCTAGCTACTAATGAAGCCTGATACTATTTACATTTCTTATCTGTTTAAATGCTTCCTGTGACATTTTAACAAGGCAGACATATAATTAATACTAACTGCTGTTAGTGAACAATGCAGACTTCTTGTCTAATAACGTAGGTTGCAGAAAGGATGAATTATACCTTCAGCCTGTGGAAGCGAACAATGTCTCCAACTTTATAAATGATCGGAAGGGCTTCATAGTTTCCACTAAAGAGCATGCATGTTAACTTCACATTTGTCTGGTCCACAATTGTTACAACTGAGCAGTAATCTGGGAAACAAAAAATATTTAACAAAAAAATTAAAGTATTTCAATGCATCTGATAAAAGTAGAATATGCTTATTTTAAAATACCAAACAAATTTTACTCATTTCTATTATTAAGACTTCTAAGAAGAAAATGAGATAAAGACATGTTTTAGGTTTCCAATACGATTGCGAAATTAATCTGAAAAAGTGATCAACAAAATTTAACCTTAAGATATATAATGAAACAAAAATAATCTACATTATTTTTATGGAGAAAAATAACTTTTTTGTAAAGTATAAAAGTATGAAAGAGATGAATATATTCAAGTAAACAATATAAAATTTGTAAAATAAATATAATTATACTTATAGTGAGGGCTATGGGAATAAAAATGTTTGCCTAACATGAACAGCTGAAAGCACACATTGCACCTCACACAATAATAGTAGGAGACTTCAACACCCCACTCTCATCAATGGACAGATCATGGAAACAGAAACTAAACAGAGACATAATGAAACTAACAGAAGTTATAAACCAAATGGATTTAGCAGATATTTGTAGAACATTTCATCCCAAAACAAAAGAATATACCTTCTTCTCAGCACCTCATGGTACCTTCTCCAAAATTGACCATATAATTGATCACAAAACAGGCCTCAACAGATACAAGAAGACTGAAATAATCCCATGCATCCTATCGGATCACCACGAGCTAAGGCTGGTCTTCAATAATGATAAAATCAATGGAAAGCCCACATACACATGGAAACTGAACACTGCTCTACTCAATGATAACTTGGTCAGGGAAGAAATAAATAAAGAAATTAAAGACTTTTTAGAATTTAATGAAAATGAGGACACATCATACCAAAACTTGTGGGACACAATGAAAGCAGTGCTAAGAGGAAAACTCATAACTCTAAGTGCTTACAAAAAAACTGGAGAGAGCACACACTAGTAGCTTGACAGCACACCTGAAAGCTCTAGAACAAAAGGAAGCACATGCACCCAAGAGGAGTAGACAGCAGAAAATAATCAAACTCAGGGCTGAAATCAACCAAGTAGAAACAAAAAGAACTATACAAAGAATCAACGAAAACTGGTTCTTTGAGGAAATCAACAAGATAGATAAACCCTTAGCCAGACTAACCAGAGGGCATAGAGACAGTATCCAAATTAATAAAATCAGAACTGAAAAGGTAGACATAAGGAAATTCAAAAAAAATCATCAGATCCTATTACAAAAGCCTATACTCAACAAAACTGGAAAATCTGGATGAAATCTGAAATCAACAATTTCCTAGACAGATACCAGATGCCTAACACGAACAAGGCCCTGGGTTTAACCTTCAGCATTATATGAGGAAGAGAAAGAAAGAAAGAGAGAGGACAAGAATATAAATGCAGAAAATATAAAGTCATATCTGTATTGTACAGATATGAATGATCAGAAAGTTTACAAACTCCTGTCAGAGTAAGCATTTAATAAAAATGCAGAATTTATATAAAACTACATACTAATAAACAGGTCAAGAAAATAATGAGATTTTAACTTGGAAAAATTAATAATATTTGTGTTTACAGGGAAGCACAATTTTAACATTGTTGCTATTTAAAGTTATAATAGATACTGCTGTATCAGAAAATGACACACTAACAAAGTGCTCTGCCTTCCTGTCTTCCCTAAGATTCTCTGAGTAATGATGGTAACAAAAGAGACAAGAACACAAACTGTCAAAGAATAGGGAAGAAGGTATGAAAATAAATATTGTATATTATTTTTCTGGAAAAGAGATCTTTCACTACTTTAAAGTCAAGGAAGGCAAACCAGGAAGGGAGATAACATTTGAAATGTAAATAAATAAAATAACCAATAAAAATATTTAAAAAGAAGAAGATAGAAAAGAAAATCATCTTCACAAAAAAAAACCCAAAGAAGTAAATAAATGTAACTATTTTAAATGAACACATTAATAGTCAATAAGAAAAAAGTAAGCAATAAAATTCAAGAGGAACAACATTTTCCATGAAATATTACTAGGCTATTAAAAAAATAACATCATGAAATTTTCAGGGAAATGGACGGAACTAGAAGAACTCATCCTTAGAAAGGTAAATCAGATCCAGAAAGACAAACATGGTATGTACTCTCTTTTAAGTAGATATTAGCTGTAAAGTTAAAGATAATCACACTACAATACACAGATCCAGATAAGGGGAAACACATGAATCTCTAGGGAAGAGGAAATAGAATAGACTTTATGGGTGGATTGAGGGCAGGGGGGCATGAAAACAGGAGGTGAGGCTAGAGGGACAGAGTTCTGAGAGACAATAGAAACTGGGGGAGGTAGAAACCTAGTGTAATAGAATTTCCCAGGAATCTGAGGGTGACTCTAGCAAAGAGTCCTAGTAACGGGAGAAATAGAGCCTGAACCAGCCATCTTCTGTAATCAGGCAAGGCTGCCAATCAAAAGACTGGGAGACCAAGCCAGTCACAAAACATTCAACTTAACAATTTGTCCTGCCTGTAAAATGTGATGGACTAAGGTGAAGAACTCTTGGGAGTGGCCAACCAGTGACTGGTCCAGCTTGAGACCACCGCTGTCATGAGAAGAAGCCTAAGCCTGACCCTGCCTGGAGGGCAGGAACCAGAGATTGGATAGCTCAGAGACTTAGGATACAGCCAACCATGACTGGCAAAACCCAAACAAAACAAAGTCAATGAGATGATACCTAATGGTATTCTGCTTTACTTGGCTCAGAGTTGTCATGAAAGAGGCTTCATCCTGAAACTGATAGGAGCAGATGAGACCCTTATCCCAACAGTAGGTGGATCTCAGAGTCTAGGAGAGAGGGATGAAGCACTGTAGAAGACAGAAGCATCATGGATACCACAAACTCACAAAACTCACAAACTCACAGAAACAATTCATCAAGGCTCTCAGACTGAAATGACAATCAGGGAGGTTGCATGGGTCTGACCTAGGTCTTCTGCATATTTGTTATGACTATGTAGCTTGGTGTACTTGTGGGACTCCTAACAATGGAAGCAGGAGCTGTCTCTGAATCTTTTGCCTGCTTTTCAGACCCTCTTTCTCAAACTGAGTTGCCTTGTCCACCCTTAATAAGAGGGGAGGTTCCTAGTCTTGTTGCAACCTGATATGCCATGTTTGGTTGATATCCTTGGGAAGCCTCCCCTTTTCTCAAAAGAAATAGAGGAGGAGTGGATCTGGGGAAGAGGAGGTGGGGGAGTGACTAGAAGGAGTGGAGGGAGGGGAAACTGCAATTCGGACATAATATATGAAAGAAGAAAGAGGAAGAAGAAGAAGAGGAGGGGGAGGAGGAAGAGGAAGGGGAGGAGGAGAAGGAGGGGGGAAGAGGAGGAGGGGGAGAAGCAAGAGGAGGAGGGAGAGAAGGAAGAGGAGGAGGGGAAGGAGGAGGAGGAGAAGAAGAAAGAAGAAGAAGAAGAAGAAGAAGAAGAAGAAGAAGAAGAAGAAGAAGAAGAAGAAGAAGAAGAAGAAGAAAGAGAGAGAGAGAGAGAGAGAGAGAGAGAGAGAGAGAGAGAGAGAGAGAGAAAGAAAGAAAGAAAGAAAGAAAGAAAGATAGAGCTGATCATCTAAAACAGTGGTTCTCAATTTGTGGGTCATGATCCTTTGAGGGGTTTTCACATCAGATATTTACATTACTATTTATAACAGTAGCAAAATTAGAGTTATAAAGTAGCAACAAAATAATTTTATGGTTGAGGTCCCCACAACATGAGGAAATATACTAAAGGGTTGCAGAATTAGGAAGGGTGAGAACAATTCATCTAAAAGAATTCATGTGATGAAAATACTCCTTGCTGAATACAGTCCACCTAAACTGGCATAGTCAAAATCCCCTCCTGAGCCCACAGGACAGCAAAGGTAAAAACAAGTGAGTCAGGCAAGTGCAGAGCAAAGGTACATCTATGAGCACATTTAGCTGACCAGTGGTGATTTTGGCTTTGGAAATTAAAGTTCAAGCCTGAAAAAGGAAACTGCAACCAGGACATTTACACACTGAGAGGCAACATTTACGATTCAACACAAGACAGTTAGCAAAAACACAGCTAGGAAAAAAAAAAAAAAAAAAAAAAAAAAAACTCCATCTGTTAGAATAGGAAGTCAACAAGAAACTCTCTCCAGCTTTTGGGGGAATGAATGAAAAAGCAAACAACTAGCAACAAACAGGCCAACTCGCGGGGAATAGTACCAACACACTCAATAAAAATCCAGATCATTCGATTTTCCTTTTGTTTGATGCTTGGTTATGGTGTGAAGATTCTAAAGTGGGCCACAGTGTAAGCCAGCTCCAATAAAATGCTTTCCTTTATAAGAGCTGTCATAGTAATGGTGTCTCTCCACAGGAACAAACAGATTTAGACATGTATCCTCTTGATCTTCAGTTTTCTGTCACTCTACCTTAGGTTTCAAGTATTGTACTAAATATATATGGACAGTGTGGTCAGTCTTGTTCCTGATTTTAGTGAAAATGCTTTGAATTTTTCTCCATTAAGGTTAATGCTGGCTGTGGCTTTGCTGTAAACGGCATTTATTATGTATAACATTATGCTCCTTGTATTCCTAGTCTCTCCAGGACTTTTATCAGGAATGGGTATTGGGTTTTATCAAAAGACTTTTCAGCATTTAAGCAAACGATCCTGTGCTTTTTTTGTTTACAATGTGGATTACCCTTACTGATTTACATATACTGAACTATTCCAGAATCTCTGGAATGAAGCCTCCTTGATCATAGTGGGAATTTTTTTTAACTGTGTTCTTGAATGCAGACTACAAGTGTTTTATTGAGAGTTACTGCATGTATTTTTATAAACAAAATTAGTATCTAATTCTTTTTTTTGTTAGGTCTTTGTGTGATTTATGTATCAGGCTTGTAAAATCAAGGCTTGTAATCAGCCTTGTAAAATGAATTGGAGAGTGCTCTTTTGGTTTGTTTCTTGTTGAATACTTTTAAGAGTACTGGTGTTAATTCTTCTTTGAATACCTGGTAGAATTCTGCCCTAAAACCATCTGGACTGTTTGGTTAGGTGATTTAATGATAGCTTCTATTTCATTGGGTACGTTTCAGTGATTTATCTGATCTTGATTTAACTTTGGAATGTGCTACATAGCAAGCAAGTCATCTCTTTCGTTTAGATTTACAGTTCATAGAGTACAGATTTTTTTAAATGTTCTTATTTTCTCCATGTCTGTTGTTAAGTTAGTTTGGCTACGGATTTCTCCATACTATTGATTTTTCTGAAAGAACCAACTTGTGTTTCCTTGTTTCTATCTTATTGATTTCAGCCCTTAATTTAATTATTTTTTGCTGGCTACTGCTTTTAGGACATTTGCCCTTTCCTTCCTCCCCCACACCCTTTTCTTTCATTTTACAACTTTCAGGTGTGGCAATTAAGTAAGCTCTCCAATCTTTTTACGTAAGCACTTAGCACTTAGTTCATTAGTTCTCAACCTGTAAGTCAGGAATCCCTTTAGGAATCTAATAGCCCTTTCACATGGTTGCATAAGACATCATGCATATCAGATATTTACATCAGGATTCATAAGAGTAGCAAAATTACAGCTATGAAGTAGCAATGAAAATAATTTTATGGTTGGGGGTCACCACAACGTGAGGAACTGTATTAAAGGGTCACAATATTAGGAAGGTTAAGTCTATGAGCTTCTTCTCTCTTAGAACTGCCTTCCTTTATGTCCAATAATTTTGGACATGCTTTTACTTTCAATTTTAAAATGTTGTAAATTTCATTTTCTGTCTTATTTTTTTCATTCATTACTGAGTTGTACAGGTTCCATGTGTTTAGAAATTTTCTGTTGTTAATATCCAACTATAACCCTTGGGTCTGATAGGATGTACTGTTACTTGTATCTATTCAGGCTTGCTTTGTCTTCAAGTATGTGGTCGACTTAGGAGAAGGGTCCATGAGCTGCTGAGAAGAAAGTTCATTCTTTTGTTTGGGATGAATGTTCTGTAACTTTCTGCTAGATCCACTTGGTTTATGCTGTCACTTAGGTCAGCACTTGTGTTCAGCTTTTCTCTGGATGGTCTGTCTGCCTATTGGCAAGAGTGAGGTACTGATGTCACCCACTATCACTGTTTGAAGGGTAGGAAGTGATGTCAGTTGTAGTAGTTTCTTTTATGAAACTGGATACCATTTGTGCATGTATCTTCTTGGTATATTTTCCCTTTGCTGAATACATAGTGTCCTTTCCAGTCTCTTCTGACTAATTTTGTTTTCAAGTCTATTTTGTCAGCTATTAAGATGGCTGCACTGGTTTCCTTGATTCCTTTAGCTTGGAATATCTTTTATACACATTCACTCTGAGGGAATACGTATCTTTAAGGTGCTTCTTATATGCAGCAAGATGGATCCTGTTTTCTAATCTAATTTGTTAGACTATGTCTTTTTATGGAGAAAATGAGATCACTGATCTTGAGAGTTATCAATGCAGTATTTGTTGATTGCTATTATTTTGCTGTGATGCTACTTTCCTTTAGTCCCTTTGATTCACTGGTTTGGGATTATTTATTTTTTGTGTTTTCTTGAATATTACTAACTTCCTCAGATTGAAGTTTTCCTTCTCGTGTCTTCTGCAAACCTGGATTTGAGGATTGGTACTGTTTAATGGTGTGTTGTCCTGGAATGTCTTCCTCCATCTAGTTGGAACTTCTGCTGGGTATAGAAATCTGGGCTGGCATCTGGTTTTACTTTGTAGAACATCTATCTGTTAATCTAATAGGTCTGGTTTTGTATGCTATTTGGTTTTTTCCTCTATGGCTCTTAAATTTTATTTTTCTTCATGTTGAGTTTTGATTATTGTGTTGTGGTAACTTTCTTTTCTTGTCCAGTCTATCAGATATTCTGTGTGCTTCTTGTAACTTGACAAGCATCTCTTTTAAGTTACGGAAATGTTCTTTCAACAACAACAACAACAAAAGTATTTTGTTGAAAATACTTTCTGTACCTTTTACTTGGCTTTCTTCTCCTTCCTCCATTCCTAATATTCTTAGATTTAGTCTTTTCAGTGTCTCAGATTTACTTGATGTCTTGTGTTTAGATTTTTTTCTTTAACATTTTCTTTGACCAAGGTATCCATTTCTTCTATCTTCAATGCCTGATATTCTCATTTATCTTTTGTATTCTGTTGTTCAAGACTGTCTCTGAGATTTTATTTAGTTCCCTAAAATTATTCATTTCTAGTTTTACCTCATTGGAGCTTTCTTTAGCAGTTCAATTTCCACTTTCAGGTTCTGAACTTTTTTCTTCATTTTATTCCAATGTTTGTTTGTGTTTTCATAGATTTCATTAAATAGCTTCATTCCTATACTCTTTAAGATCCTTGAACATTTCATAAAGGCTATTTTGAAGCCCTTGTCTTTTGTTTCACATATGTTGAAATACTCAGGGTATTTCAGGTACTAGAGCTGCTGGGATCTAGGGATATATATTGTCCTATGTTTTATGTTGGTGTCTAAGCATCTGGGTTTGGAATGCTTATAATTCAAGGTACTGATTACCAGGTCCTATCTCTGTTGAGTAGATTTTTCATTCCTTGGTTTCTGTTGCCCTCTCTGGAGCTTAGAAAAGTGTACTGGTTACTGGCTGCATGGTATGGAGTGCTGAGTCCTTCCAAGGTGTCGTAACTGTTGGTCTAAGACAGAACTTTTTTCTAAGTTTTGGAAGCTGACACTTAGGAATAAAGATGAGCTAGAAGAGGGGTGCTGGGGTGTTCACAAGATGAAAGATAACTGGGTCTGGAAAGAGAATCTGTGGAGTTCCCCAGGGAATATAGGAAAAGAGGAAAGGCAAGCTGCTACAGGAAGTCTGCTATAGGACTGGAGATGCATTAAGGAATGTCTAAGTCACAGGGAGATTCTATGGCCAAGTTTTGTAAACAGATGTCTATGAGATAAGAGATTTATATCAGAGAGAAACACTCTAGCAGCAACAGACTTAGCAGAGAGACTTGAAATCTCAACATGTGTGTGCTTCACCTAAAGGATCATATCTACACAGAGCACAACATGCAAGTAAATGTGAGCAGGCAAAGAAGAGTAAATCTTCCTTCTTCCAATGTCCTTATGTAGGCCTCCAGCAGAAAGTGTGTCCCAGATTAAAGGTGTGTACCACCATGCCTGGATTTGGGACTGGTTTTGTCCCAGGCTGACCTTGAACTCAGAGATCTTCTTGCCTTTAGTCTCTTGGGATTCATAGCCACTATGCCTCAAGATCTCCATGCCAAGATCCAGGTCAGAAACTTGTATCTCCCAGCTTCAAGATCTAGATCACAGGTGAGTCTCCCTGTGAACCCGTAGTTCATTCCAGATACAGTCAAGTTGACAACCAGGAATAGCCATTACAGTCAAAGACAAAAAATAAGAAAATCCCAGTAGAACAAAAGGATAATCAAGGACTGAAAATATCTAATGTCTTAATTCTAATTTAAGACTAAGTGTACCAGGAAAGAACAGAAATGAGCCTGTTTTAACAGACTATGATAATTGTGCCAAGGAAGTGATCCAACAAACAAAACAAAATTATTAGATAGAATAATAAACACTTTTTGACCCTTGTATTATTTTTCAATCTTTCCCAAATGAAAATACAAAATTAAAGATAATTTAATAGTCTACTGCCTTGATACCTAGCATCAGTAGTGAAGGTGGAGAGAGCAGAAAGAATATCTAAGAATATCATATCAGCTACAAAACAGTGCATAGTACAAGTATACATGTATATAAACACATATGTATATGCTTAAATACTTCAAGAATATTTCAGATCCAAACTGATGAGAAGGCATTTAATTAGCTTTACACTTTGGCAATATTTGCGTAACTTGACATAAATCTGAAAAGATAACAGATGATAAATTAAGCTCTTTATTCTGCAATCTTGAGCAATTCACCCAATTTCCCCAGCATGACTAAGTGTAAATTGCCTTGGAGTTTTATTGTAAGGGGAAAAAAATGTAGCTTACCTAAAGAGGTCTTTAATCAAAGAAGCATGCATACATAAAATACATAATCCACAAGAGATGCCTCTGCAAATGCTTTTTCATTTCCTTTTTATCTATGATAGTGTATTTTTTTATTGCGATTCAATTTACTCATTGAATATGAACGAGTAAAAAAATGTGACAAGTTTTTAGACGGAATTTTACAGTTAATGATTAGCTACAGGAAAGTATAAAAGGCAAAGTGTCATATTATACACCAAAAATCCAGATATAATCCTCAAACTTCAATCAAAATCATTCATGTATATGAAAATCAGCAAATACAAAGGGTCACATTTCATCCCCACCTCCATTCTCCTGGGAGAAATGGGTGAAATATTTATAAATGGAGTAGTTGTCATGGACAAAGGCAGGTCAACATTCAACATCTTTAACCAGGTGATGAACAGTTCCAGCTGTGATGGCTTCCATTACTGAAAGTCAGACAGTCAAGTGCCATCACTGGGAGACACCATAGCAATTCATTGTAGGCAATCCAGTGACTGTTTCACTTAGAAACTGCAGCATTACAGGGACATATAGCCATTCAATTTTAAAATCTATGTTTAAAAGCAGAACCACAGAGCTATCGGAGGAAATCAGTGCTGTAGAAACTCCCAAATCCTACAGAGAGCACAGTGTTTAGTAACAGAATGACATCTTGAAGAATCCACATGGAGGGCTAGGGAAATAGCTTAGGAAAGTCCTTGCTGAGGAAGCATGAGGACTCATGTTTGCTTTCCAGAACCCAGTTTAAGAAACAAACAACAAAACATGTGTAATGAGTGACATTTATAATCCTATGCTGAGGAGACTGATCACTGGGGCTCAGTGATAAGGTACCTGAGTGTACAGTCCAGGCCTGTGAGAGACCTTGTCTCAAATGAAAACAAAACAAAAATGAGTGGGTAGACAGGTCTTGTGGAACACCACCAGAGGTTGTCCACTGGTCTCCTCATGTATGCACTCACAGAGATAAAAGAGAACACACATGAACAACATACACATATACAAGGATTCTAAAAGTATCATAGTTGTGAAGTCAGTATTTTTAATATTATATATTTTTTTAATAATAGGACTGATTAACAAAAAATTTTACTTGGTGATTATATATATATATATGTATATATATACATATACATATATACATATATATACATACATATATATATATATATATATATATATATATATACACACACACACACACACATATATGAAAATTCAAAATATAAGCCCTATAAAGGCAATTCCCCTATCTACCTAGTTATATATACATCTAGATGTTACTGACACTATGGGACTGTACTGAGACATCACACTGCTTTATGTAAAAGACCCAGTCATGGACTGTTCATATACCCTTATTCTAGTAATTTTCTGTACTGATATTCACTAAGTTGATCCTTTGCTGAACACAAACATCAGTGTGATTTGCCTGACTTCTGTTGCTGCACTTAATCCTGCTGAAGGATGAGCTCTGTCAACAGAAATAAAAAAACAACTGTAACTGAACCTACAGGACGGATCATTTTAGACTCCACTGCCTGTCTTGCTGGAGTGAAGACAGGCTATGTCTGAGAGATGCATTTTAAAGTCTCGACTGTTCAGATAAAATTGATAGCATTCACTTTAATTTGGTATCTCAGAAATATATTATACCCATAATAACAGATGTTTCATTACTAGACATGAATTTTTTACTAATGCGTTGGAATCAACTACACATATCTGATAGAAATATGAGACATAAGCATACATACTAAGTAATTATATCTCCCCATGGAATTCCTTTTTATTCATGATTTAATAATATGATCAGAAGAAAGAATGATTATGCTCCCAAATAACTAAATATATACTGCCATCAGTGTTTTTTAAATAACATTTTAATTTTATATTGCCATTTTTAATTGCTTCTGAAAATGATGTATTTTATGATAATGTTATTTAAAAACTTTCAATGTACAAATTGACATGTCAAATGCAAAGTTTTAAAATTTTATCTTCTATCAAGTTAGATGGATAAATTTGACAGGTCAGGCTCAGACACTAAGACAGATAGTAAGTAAGGGGGTCACAGTGATCATTATGACGTGATATTCAGGCACAGAATGGGGAGAGGTCATTACCACCAATGTGAAGGCATCTGAAGGCATGCTGATGGAGAAGGGATGAAGGCTCAGGCAAGGTCAAGTTGGAATGAAAATACTTAAGAAATCCATATTTAGATCAAGCTTTATCTCTTTCAGTTTGTTTTATTGTCCTTTAAAACAAACAATGTTATGATAACTATTCATAAATGATTCCTTTAGTTTATACTGCTAGCCTAGCCTACTTAATTATCTCCAGATCCCAGTCTTAATACTGTACATAGTAAAGTATGAAACTGAGATTGTCTTCCTATTAAGCTTACTCAAGAGCTTACTCTCAGCTGACTGCTCTATAATACAACTTGTATATACTTATGTTTATGAATACATTTTGCAGCATGAACTCAATGAGGACATATCTTCCCACATGACCACAGCTTCTAGAATGCAATATGTAAATAATATTTTTTACTTTATCAATAAGACCCATTGTTTTTAACATGTTCTCATTAAAAATAAAAAAAGAATACCTTTGCAGTATTCGTTGCACTTAAAATACTTAACAGTGACTCTAATAAATTAATGCTTTATAATAGATGAAATACACTAATAAATGATCAATTTATTACTGGACTAAACTAAGGTAAAGTATGGTCTCTGTTTTCTACTATCTTGTGAAAAACACTAACTTAATGATTCCTGCTATACCTTTTTACAAATTTGCTTAGAGAATTACATTATCATACAATGTATGGATTATACCTTTTTAATTTTCTTTAAAAACTACAAAAATGTAGAAATAAAAACTGACATAGTTTAAGTTTCAATCTTCTAATTTCCTCAAATATCCTTTTTCGATCAATGGGGACAAGAGAATGAAACATAAGGTCTCTGAATTAAACAGAGTTTCAGTGTAGAGCACAGTTAGCCTTACAGCTTTTTTTTAACTTTGCATAAAACTAAAAACTTATAGTCACTAATGAGCAAATAGCCACTTCCTACTTAATTTAGGCCCTGGCAACAGCCACTTTGCTGTCCATTCCAGTACATGACAATTTATACAGGGCTACAGAAATAGTACATGGTATCTGGTCCCATCCTGACATATTTCAGCTGAATACTGGAGTTAAGGCTCTTTCACTGCACCAGGTAACACATGTCCTTCTTCCTAAACTCAACAATACTCCATTGCAAGGACCTGAGATTTTCTTCACCTACTCATCTCTTGATGGACAATTTGCCTGATTCTGCAACTTGTCTGTTGTGAGTAACACTGCAGTGAACAGTGAGAAATCAAGTATTACTTTATAATCGCCATTTCAAGTTTTCTAGGTAACTACTAGATCTCGATTTCAAGTTTTCTAGTCAGTTACACGTGACTGTTGGATCAAAAGGCATTTCCACTTTGGAGAAAGTTTATTCTCATGAGGGTGGCATAATTCTAGCACAAGGAAAAACAGTTCACTTTCTTCATAACCACACCAGCATATCTTTGGCATTTTGTTAATGGCCACCTTATGAGGTGACAGTTGTGGATGGTTCTGATTTCTCTCCCTAATGCCATACTTTGCTGTTGGTGGTGGTCTGATTGCTCCCTTTCACTCTTCTATGCATAACTGTCTATCCACATTCTTAACCTAACTTTTAAATACACATGCTTTTATTTTATTTCTTCCTGCTGGGATGTAAGAGTTCCCTAAATACTTGAGATGAACCTCCTTTTTTTTTCTTTCTTTTTTTAAAATTGGATATTTTATGTATTTACATTTCAGATGTTATCCCCTTTTCCCATTCCCCCCCCCCCACCTCCCATAAACTCTATCCTATCTCTCCTCTTCCTTTTTGCTTTTATACCATTTTAATTACATCCAAGTATTAAGGTCAGTTCTAGGTTGAGGAACTCACAATACAATTAAACACAAATAGTCAAAGAATAAGCAAGCAATAAACAAAGTCCCGTGTGATCACTGTTACTAAAGGCTTATCAGGATGTCCAAAATATCTGAGCCTACTTCCCTGTCCTAGCCTAATGTCATTTTCATGCCTGAAGCCTACTTCTTTGTTCTAGCCAAAGATTTAGATGAACCTCATAAGAGATAAATGGTTTACAAGTATGTCTCCCATTCTATAAGTTGCCTTTGTGGTACTGGCTAGTTCTTTTGCTGAGTTGGAGCCTACAGCTTAGTGCTTTCCCATGTGACTCTTTGTGACTTTGGTGTCATATAAAAGGCATCAAGACTAACATAAGGGTAAAGAAGCTTTCAATGCTTTATTCTGAAAGCTTCAGCTTCATGTCATATATGAAATTCTTTCTTATGTTTTTGGAGGTTTTGTTCGTTTGTTTTCTTTGAGTATGGATATGCAGTTTTCCCGGCACTACTGGCTGAAGAGACCATCCTTTTAGAACTATATACATGTTTGCCAATCATCACGTTTGCCAATCACCATACACATGAACCTTTATTTCTGAAATTTCATTTTTATCTCACTGAAATATACATGTCTTCCTGCCAGTACTATACTACTGCTTTACTAACTGTAGATTTGTAATATACTTAGGAAATGAGAATATCATAGACTTTAAAATTTTTCTTCCTGGAGACTGTTTCTGGCCATATGGGGCCTTCTATATATTTTAAGAGAGATTTTTCTTTTCATAGTAAAAAAATAAGCCAATAGTGACTACAGTAACTCTCCATCCTGCTGTGAAGACTGTAGACTTGTGAAGACTATAAACCCTTGCTCCATTGTCACGAGACATCACTGCATCTGTCTGTGACATCTGTGGTTCCAACACTGTTCTTACTATTCAAGCTCAAGTCTTCACTCCCTGCCTAAGTTTATTCCTGAGTATTTACAATACCAGTGCTATTCTAAATCAAAGCTCTCTCTCTGCTACCCTTTGAAACTGTTCATCACTGGTATGCTTATATAATGTTATGCTTGATTTTATAACTTTACTAGACTCATTTATAAGTTCTCAGAGGAATTCCTTTGTGAAGTATTTAGTTTTCTACTTACAGAATAATGTTCTTTACAGACATAACTTCATTTCTTCTTTCCTCATTGGCCTTTTTTTTTTTTCTTTTGCCTCCAACCTACAACTGTTTTGGCTATATATTCTAAACACTGTGTAGAACAGACTGCCACAAACAGGCCAGTTGCACTTTTCTAATTTCTGAGGACAAGCTTTGTCCTTCTCAGTGACTAGCATTATGTCAGCTGTGAGAGTTGCATATATGAAGTTTGTGAAGTTGTGATAATTTCTTCTACATATTCTACACTGAGCTTTTATAATGACAAACTTTGATTTTTCACATTATATGTATATTTCTCACAGGTCTTTTCTTTGTGGTTACCATGGGCTCATGTAATATACTTTACAATAGCAGCAATCTATTCTAAGCTTACAGATATTTAACTTCAATTACTTAAAAACTCTCTGCTTTCACATGTCCTCCCAGCACTGTCAGATCGTACTCAGCACATTCTATACTGTGTATCCATTAACGCATATTACGGCCAGATTTTCTCTTCTGTTTGCCTTTAATTTCTGGGCCAGATGTTCATGTGCTTTCCAGATGTTCATGTGCTTTTTCACATCATTTAGACTCCTTTAGAAAACTGTATTCATGTATTGCTTAATAAGACCCTGGAATCTAAAGACCACATTCTTTTCACAAATTATGGCCAAAGAATATTCATCACTATGGTTTGGCAATTAAAAATCAGGATTGAGCTTGATCTGAGTTGTATCCCTGGGATCAATAAAGCAGTTCTTGATCATAAAGCACCACACACATTGATACCTACCAGTTCCTTTGCTGACATATGGAGGCTTAAAGAATTTCACAACACCATAGACATTGGCAATTGTACCTTCCTTAAGTAGATTCAGGGGTGTATATGTATAGGGCGTTACCGGAACCTAAAGAAAGAAAAAACAACAATTATATCACTATGTATATTTTAGAATATTATGATGATACCTATTAATTATCAAGTATATTTCACTGCATTTTCAAATGATTATCCTAAAGAAGACTTCAAAATGTAAAGGGAAAACATCTATAAAACAACTCGGTAGCTTCCAAATGTTACTATAGAAACCAACTAGCTTTCTTAAAGTAATTTTATTCAGAAATAGGGAAATTAACACACCAACCTATAAAAGTATAACCAACTGAAAATATAATTATACTTCTTCGATAAAAAATTCTAAAAATCGATTAAAATATCAAAAAATGTTGTATACTCTGAAGTCATACAGAACATACTTTGAATATGTGTACCACCAGTGTTAAAGCTCTACGAGAATCTTACTGAGAGAGATGACTAAGTGTGGCACGACATCTGGGAAAGCCCAGAGAAGCCACTAGAGTTCTGTCCTGTCCAATTAAGGACTGTGGCCCTTGTGAGTCATTCTTGAATATTCCCAAGTGTATTTAGCTCTAAGGGTTCTTTTAGTATTGAATCATGCCAGCTAGCATTAAGTTACTTCTTTCCTACCTGGCAAAGAATAAGTCAAAAAACGAAACTCATACAATAACGTGGCAGAGAAAACTGCAAAACATGTAAATTTTGGCTCTGGAGTTTAAATATATTATCAGTGCAAAACTTAAGATATAATCAAAATCACCCCCCTACCCACACAGATATACAAGAAAATCTGAGACTTGGTTGAGAAATCAATTGAATAAAGCAATTCAGAACAATAACACAGGAAAAGAAAGAACAAAGAAAGTGTTATATGAGGTTATATCTGCATGTTAACATGGTCACTAAATTAATGTGTAAAATTTCAGTACCCATTTACTTCTGCCCCAGTGAGAAATAAACTTAGCAAATGACTCTGAACATGACTACTAAAAACCCAAACAGAGGTTAATTTTTTTTTTTTAAAGAAACCTGATTCTTTGGTGTAGACAGAGAAGGGCTTTGAAATTTAAGCAGTCTTTAATACATGAGAAAACTGTAGCTCATTAATTATGTTAGAATAACACTCAGCAAAAGGGACAGAAAAGAGAAGATTTGGGCTGTCAAATTATGCCAACAACAAAGTAACTGGACCAGGGATTCTGCCTTAACCAGTATATCCCTGATATGAGAAGAACGGAGAAGGTAGCACAGCTTAGGGAGACTAAACAGTATCTGCATAACTTCCAGAAAAAGCAAGCAAAACAAAAACTATTAAATTCCTTTCCCATGAAATTAGTCACTATACATTCATATACCAATTTTTATAGCTGCAGCTCTTTTCAATATAAATGTATTAATTGATTTGTCTGCATAGTCATTCTCTTATAAGTTGGGTTAATGTACTCTTGAATGGAAATTATCTGTGAACACCATAAATAAATTTACATAGTACTTCCAAATAATGCCAACCTGAGTAGCAATTTGTTTCTATTGCTGACAGTGAAGGATGATGCCCTAAAGCAAGATTCCAGGGGGAGGGGACATCGAAGTCACTTTGAACTTGAGATACTTGTTGTTAGGGGACAGTTAACAGCAGCGATAGCTAGATAAGGGAAATGAAGAATAAATGGCTATCACAGATTAGGTAGCTGCCAGGTTCAGCATGACTGTGGAAGGGACCTGACACAGTTCCCACCCCTGGAGCACAGCCAGCAAGGTCTTCTCAAGTGCAGATGCTTGCTATTGGTGTAAGGATTGTTTACATAGCCATGTACATATTTTTCATGTTGCAGTGAATGTTCTCCCTCCTAAGGTTAATGACTCCATGATAATTGAGTCTGGGAAGCAAGAATGTAACTAATGTCCCTCAGCAAAATGGTAATACTGTGAACTTTAGGACAACCCTTAGGCTGTGAGAAGAAACTCTGAAAACATGAGTTCCAAAATATATAAACAGTATTTCTCAACTATGCAAAATATAAGGATGCCATATGAATTCTATGAGGAGCTTCACAGACCTAAATGAACAGAGACAGCTTCACTAATAAGTCAGTAAAGAAAAAGGAATAGTTACAAAACAAGATTTAGGGATCATGTAATAAAGGAGCACCAGGAAATGAGGGAGTGGTGAACTCAGAGCAGGACCCCACCTAGCTAAGCTTATTGCTTGTGCTTAGAAAGACAAGCAGGTCTCTAAGCTCAAGGATGCTACAGAGGAAGTTCCAGAACAGCATCATCGCTTAGGCAGTGAAGGAGTTAGAAAACAAAAAGCTACCCTTTGTCACATTTGGCAACCACAAGTGCTGTGCCCAACAAACTGCATAGGACTTGCTGTATTAAAATATGCACCTGCTGTCTTTTCTAAGAATCAAGGAACTAAGGTCATAAAATGCTGATTTGTGGGATAATCTAAAGTAAACAGGGAGTAAATGATTAAATTGATATGCAAATAAAAGACTGAGTTTTGGTCTGAAAGAGCTCAGCTATTTAGAAGGCTAACATAGCTCTTTTAGATTTTTGTCTAGCAGGTTTTCTGACCAAAGAGAGCTATCAGAGCTCTTTCAGAATTTTTCCAGCAGGTTTCTGACTCTGATTAGAAAATCCAAGAAATATCCAGAGATCTATTACAGCTCTTTTAGAAATTTTCTATGAGGTTTTCTGACATTGGTTGGAAAACCCATGGACTACCTAGAAAGCTGTCTAGAGAGCTATCTTGAGCAGACAGCAGAGCTGTTAACTTGCATCCATCACTGATTTTGAGTCATTTCTTCTACTGCTCCCAAAGACCCCTTTGGCAGGACCTTATCCCAAGCTGAGACTGGTCTTTGGCAGGTGTTAACATGGAAACATTAATAAAACCCATAAAGCAAACACCACTTACAAACACTTGGACATGAAAATCTATCAGGGATGTGAAAACAGTCTGACAAGCTGGTGCTAAATGTCTAATATCTATGCCAATAGGAATATAGTATTTAAAACATCCTATCATGTCCTAACCTAGTAACACGATCTTGTATTGCTTTTTGTGTGACAGTGATTCCTAGGGCGCTATATTGCTTAATAAATAATCTTAAAAGAACTAAATATTCTTGTGCAATAGGACCTTGTGTGATAAGGTGACTGCTCTAGCCAACACAAGGGTACATAGAAGATCTAAATATGACTAGTTCAGTGATGGGATGAGTTTTTCATTACTGAATTGAGGGAGAGTCTCCTCATGAGACCCAGGATGTAGTAATTTTTCTGCTTCACTGAGTTCTGTCATGCTGAGAGTACAGCATGTGCCAACAAGGTTTTTTGGGTTTGTTTGCTTGTTTGTTTTTTAAATTTTAATAGTCTCATGTCCAACTGCTGCAACATTACTCAGCATAGATATAGAAGTCACCCAAAGATACTAAAACATTCGTGAGGAAACTACAGGACATAATACACTAAGGATAATTTGATGATATCTTCAAAAACTGTTCAGCATTTAGGTCACCTATTTATAGCCAAGACATGAAAGGCTTCTATTATGTCTTGATAGCTTAAGACAAAGCTGAGCACATGATGGGGCAAGCAAAACAACGAGGCAAGAGAATGTGAGCACTAAGGACTGAGGATGTACTTCAGACACAGTGTTGACTGCCATGTACAAGAGTCTTGTACCATCCTATCAACCAAAAACCCCAAAGAAACAAAAGGCAACACAATCTCTCCTCAAATGAAAACAAACTCCATCCCTAAAAAAAAATGAGTTAAATATAATATCATTTACAGCAGTGTATAAAAAAACCAAGACAATTATGCCTGGAAGATGAAAATGTATCTAGCAGGGTTGGGAAGATGGTTCAGTAGGAGAAGTACTGGCCATGTGCATGTACAAATTGGAGAACTCAGGTAAACACTTGGTGGTCCACCTATACTCACAGCGCTCTGGAAGCAGACAGAGGATCCAGGCTTGCTAGACTAGAATTAGCCAACACAAGGTTTTAGTGAGATATCCTGCTTCAGAATAGTAGATAGTGATAAAAAGAAGACATCTGATCACCAACTGCTAGCTTATACCGTGTACATGCACAGTGGTTAATGATAGCTTACTGCTCTTGAACGAGACTAACATTTGGATTCTAGCACCCATATTGAGTGGCTCAGAAATGTCTACAACTCCACTCCAGGAGATCCAATGCCTTCTAGCCTGGGTGGGCACCTCCATGCAAATGCTGTACATAAACTCAAACAAGCATATACAGACACACAGAAAGAGAATGAATAATAAATGAATGCATAGATGTAGAACACACATTACATTTAACTTTATCAATGTATTGCCTTCTTTCTAATTTCATTCAGGTGTAAGTATCCAACCTGCAAAAATGAAAATACTTCCTTCTGATATTAAATATCACAATTTTATAAAATAAAGAAAATTTGGTTAAAAAATGTATTATATATATATATATATATATATATATATATATATATATATATATAAATAATTTGTTAAATCATGACTCTGTACATAACAACCTGCCTTAATACAGGCTGACAAAAAGAGATAAATTTGCCTATGGTTTAAACTAACAACAACTGTGTGTCTTCATAAAGTAAGAACTGGTTTTCTTCCAGTTTTCTTACATATGTACAGCTTTTGCAGAGATATTAGTAGATGATATAGGTAAAAAAAAAATCAACTATCATTAAGAATATACAGAACTATAATGCAATACCATCATATAAAAAAATGAAGATACAGGTTTCCACTGGATTAGCACTAATGCAAAAGCTGACTATAAAATAGACTAAATTAAAATCAAACTATAAAGCAAATCAAAATATGAAGCAGATGCATAAATGTGTATGTATCACTGTGTATTAAATATCACCTTACCAAAGACATTGTTTGATGAAAAATCCTCTCACAGATCTATCATAAACCTGAAAACAAAAGAAGAGGATTTCTTTGTATGTATGTTACTTCCATTCAAATATGATTAACTGTACATTTAACAATACTTACATTCTCTATCACGGTACAGTTTGGTTCCATGATGCATGTCAAACACACACAACCACCTGCATCTGTAGTTCCAGGGGGCCCAACATGCTGCTCTGGCCTCCACAGGCACCTGCATTCACATGCACATATCCCTACACACACACAAACACACACACACACACACACACACACACACACATAATTTAAAAAATGTTAAAGATTTAAGATCAAATAATGTAGCTAAAGGGGGGGGGGGTGGCTCTCAAATCTCCTTACAGCAACTTCATTAGCCAATATTACACTTAGCACAGAGGAAGAGACTGATAATCCAACCCTGCACTAACAGTGCAGGAAATTTCTAGTTATATATTCCCCAGACACAGTTTTTTATTTATTAATTTATTTTTGCAATAAATAATTTTAGCACAGTAGCTAATGATTTTGAAAGGGGAGAAGGATATTCAGGCCTTAAACTCTGGCCTCTGTATGGCACGTTTGTGGCTCACGTGCACCGTTATCATCTTTGTTTCTTTTAATCTGTCTACTGGCAAACAACTCAGTGAGAATGTTTCAGCCTCCACACTAAACAACTAAACAACTCAGACTTAGTATTTCACTCATAAACTTAAAGAAATATCATTCTATTCAATTACTTTGTTCTAATAAAACCACAACAAGAGTAGACGACTCCAAGTCACCAGAGCTCTTTATGGTTAAATCCATGAAAAGTTTCTGTCTGAAGCTTTTACTTCTCTCTAGCATATGCTGACACTTAAGGAACAAAGTAAGTACACTTTCATGTAATTTTCACAAAAAGTAAAACACACTTGCTTTCAACTGGCCTCAGAGAAATACATTATAATTTAAACAAACGTAAGATTTTAGTCAAAGATTTACAAGTGTCTAATCTAACATGTCTGTCCATTCTAAATTCTAAAGTATACTCAGACAGATAGACATAGACACAGACAGACAGACAGACAGACAGACAGACAGACACACACACACACACACACACACACACGGAACCTGTACTCACACACATACATACAAATCCCGGCTAGTACAAATTTACTATTTCACTAAAAACATTTTCAAATATAAACATTATATAGAAAGAAATACAAAGATAACAAAAATTATAGGGAACATATGCTATCAAAGAACAGGTGGTTATTAATCCAATATTTACTTAAAAAGTAGGAAAATTTGATATTCAGCATTTTAGAAAATTCAAATTCAGAACACAGGAAGTAGATATTATTTTAGGCATCTTTGTTGCCCGAAAACAACCAAATACCAAATTCTTCACCCACTCCACCACACAAACACCAGGATAACCATCCTCTGCCAGTGCCAGCAATGTTGGCTTCAGTTTCCATCATGTAGGATAGGCCTTCAAGTACTACAAAACCACCATTCTAGACTTTGTATAGTCTTACATTCCAGGTAAGATTATACAAAGACTCATATATCCAAGAGGTCTAAAGAAAAAGCAGTGCAGCTTGACTGCCTATCTTTCATTCCTGCTGGTGAGTGCATCAGTCCCACTGCTGCTACTGCCGCCACCACCTCTGCTGCTATCCTTTACTGATATCAGATGGCAGCCTCTTGAGTCTTCAAAAGACTCTACAGAAATACTAGGCTTTCAACAACAGAAGACAGAGACTGCTGAGGCATCAAACAGATTGGCTGAACAGCTACAGGGTTCTCATCCAGCATGCAGATGGTCACTGTTAGGACAAGCGAGCCTCTATAGGATAAACAAACAACATAAACTTTCTATCAGTTCCACTAGAAAACTGTAATATGCAGTTGAAACTAGGTGATAAATGTATAACTATTAGCTAAATAACTCTCACTGGTTCTGTATGTTTAAAGTTTTTGCATAATAAGGCTTAGTCTGTTAAAGAAGCTGATGCCAAGCCTGACAACCTGAATTTGATTTCAATACCCACTTTGTAGGAGAGGACCAACTACATATGTTGTCCTTTGACCTCTATATTCCTGAACATGGTGTTAGCTAAATGTCATAAATGTCTTTATTATAATAAGCAAGTACCCTTTTAACTTTCTGAGTTCTACTCTCATGAAAAATGCTGAAACTGTCAAAAAAGTTTTCTGCAGCTACTGATATAATCATTTTATATTCCCCCTTTATTCAATTAAGGTAGTATATTGCAATGTCTTATTATTATTATTATTATTATTATTATTATTATTATTATTATTATTTGTCAGGAGCCATAATGGGACAAGCTAATAATGAGCAGATGATCATCCTGAAATGCTTGCCTCGGATTATCATATAATCTGCGACGAGTGTGCCCCATTAGCAAGGCTGTGGTGGACGTGATTTTGGGAAAGATTCCTGCTATTAATATGCTTTTTCCATTATTACTATTATTAGACATATGCTACTATCACCAAGCAATAGCACACCCCTTTGTAGCAGATCTCTGCAGATCCACGAAGATGTACTGTCTTGTAGTGATACTATACAGACAAATAGATGACTTCTTAAGTATTAATGATGATCTTATAAGAATTCCTAAAATTATATCAGTGATTATTAAGCTCTTTTATATCGGGACTGCTATTAAGTCCCTTAGGCATAGTCAAACTGCAATGAGAACTCTGCCAGTCTCCTGAGTGTTATCAGTTAATTGCCCCAAGAGTGACAGTAACTGGACCTTCTCCTGCTCAGAGCACATTCCAAGAGGACATAAAACCATTAGCCTAGGTTACTAGAGGGAATCCACAATTTATTATAGGTACCAGGACAGAAGAGAAAATATTGCCTGGGTTTATCTATACAAAACTTCACTAATTTCTTAAGTTATAGTTTCAAACTTTCTGCGAACCTGTAGAGCTAGACAGGTGATGAATGTCTAGTTAGATAATTACTCCTAATGGGTATTCATGTAAACATTCTGTGTTGTAAACTTCTATTTCAATTTATGACTTGAAATTTGGTGTGAACTTGTGATGAACCTTGTAACATGTGACCATGTACTCTGAAAGATGTATAAGTTCTGAGCACAAAGAGATGAGAAGGCAGTTAGAATAGGAAGTTAGAATGAGCAGTTAGAATGGTGTCTTAGAATGGTGAGTTAGACTAGTCAGTTAGTTAGACCCCATCGCCCTTTCCTTTCCCCCTGCCTAGAATTTTTCTCCCTTAGAATTTTACTTTGTTAGAATCTTTTCTTCTTCCCCACTCAGGACTTTTCCACGCTTCCTCTCAGATAGCTTTCATAGGATACTTTTTACACTAAATAAACTCTATAGTAACTTTTCTAAAGTGTCTTTTCTTCTTGTAAGTTAGAGCCCAGCAGTTCCTGCTGAGATAGAACAAAGACCAGGTTGCCTAACCCTCTGCTGTTAGGCTACAGGTGTTAATCACCCTAGCCTGCAGTTCATTTACCCTCAGAAGAAGTTTTTAGGATAGCACAGGGCTATTTACTTAACACCTTGCTGGTCTTAGGGCCAGGATGCTGACTGCAGGTCAGCTACAGTAGCATAGGGGCTGCCTCGGAGAAGAACCGGACGGTGGGAGGAGGAGAAGAAAGAAGAACCAGCTGCATCTCTCTCTCTCCCCTTCTCTCACCCCCAAGCCGGGGGCGAGGGGGTTGGCTCCCGGCAATTATTATTTTCCATTTTTTATATCTCTGCCTGGTATTAATGCTACTCAGCCTAATCCGATTCTTACGTTGTAACTTTACCTTGACTACTATTTGGCTAAGGGTTTTACAGGTATGCATTTTTAAGATATAAGAATCTTATGAGCACAATGAGTTACAAAATACAGTAATTTTTAATTACATTAGTTTAATTGAGGAAGAAATGTAAGATATTTCATGTAAGAAATGTAAGAAATGTAAGATATGTAAGGTTAGAGCTTCTGTTGAATACTGAATATTGAAATGAAGCGACAGGAGAAACCATTCCATTATACATGGCTAAGTTATATACCTTTTGGACTTTTGCAATTCTAAAGACATCATTTTTTATGTATTTTTTGCATATGTAAAATATTAAAGGCATCATTTTATGTATCTTTTCCATATGGAAATATATTTGACAATTTTTCAAAAATGAATCTAAGAGAATATTATTAATAACTCTAAATCTATTTTAAAACAATAAATATTACTGTTTAAAATTATTCTGCTACTTGAAAGTAAACTTTTTCAGCCATTTAATTATTTTTCAAAAACACTACTACACTGTTGACTTTTGATTTGTCTTTGTCAATTGATAAAATCATATGCATATAGATAAACATTTTAAATACAACTGTTTTACCCATAATAAAGCTGGTAAGTATATTTTCACAAGCACAGTTATTTTCAAATATAACTATGAAGAAAAAAATTTAAATGTTTGTACTTAAGGCATGTCAAAAAAAAATAAGTTTATGAAATGGGTTAAAGCAAATCAATAGAAACAAGATGTGGGGTGTCATGCCTATAATTCTAGCACTTTGAGAGACAGAAGCCAAGAAACTACAGTGTTCCTTGTCATATTGTTTCACAGTGTCACATCCTGTCTGAACTGTACAATGAAACTCTAGCACAAGTGCATAGTGGAAAAACAGATGCACAACCTGAATAAAGCCCTAAGTTTAAAATCAAACCAAAAACACGGGCTGGAGATCGCTGAACCATTCAGAGTTTAAGACCACCGGTTGTTCTACCACAGGACCTGGTTTTGGTTTCTAACACACACATGGTAGCTCACAACTGTCTGTAACTCCAGGACCAGGAAACCTGGCGCCCCCTGCTGGTCTCTGAGAGTGCATACGTGCACTGCACAGATACACATGACGGAAAAACATCCATACACATAAAATAACAAGAAGAAGGAAGAGGAGGAGGAAGTGGAAGAAGAGGAGGAGGAGAAGAGGAGGAAGAAGAGGAGGAGGAAGAAGAATAAGAAGATTAAAAATAACATGTTTAAAATAGAAAGGTCAAAAATTCCAGAAATAACAGACAAGAATACTAGCAGAAATGATTAAATAAAATTAAATCCTCAAATTGGACAATTAAAAATTATCCAAATAGAGGAAAATGCAGACACGGAAAAAAGTACTTACTAAAAAGACACCGTAGAAACTTTGTGTTAAAAACTACAACAGGTCCGGGTGGTGGTAGCACATGCCTTTAATCCCAGCACTTGGGAGGCAGAGGCAGGTGGATTTCTGAGTTCCAGGCCAGCCTGGTCTACAGAGTGAGTTCCAGGACAGCCAAGGCTATACAGAGAAACCCTGTCTCGAAAAACAAAAAAACAAACAAAACAAAACAAAACTACAACAGAAGCTGAAGAGCTACTGAACAGAGTTAAGAGATCAACACATATGAAGGCACTATAATGCAAAATACAGAAATTTAATGACATAAAAAGCTGGCACAATATATCAAATAGACCTCTAGCTAGAATTGACTAAAAGAAAAAAAATTATGAAGATAAAAGCTAAAAATGAGGTACTGCTACTAATCTTATCAACATTAAAATGTGCCAAAGAATAAATTTATAATAGTACATTGGTCAACTTAAATGAAAAGGGCAATTTCCTATAGAAATAAAAACTGTCAAAAGTTCCCTTAAATCAAAACAGTACAAGTAGAGAGAGGAGACTGACCTCAACTTGAATAATAGCACTTATTGTTAATATTCCTCCCATAAAAATGTCTACTAGACATTTAAGGCAGCAATAATCATTCCCCAAACTAATCTTAAATAAAGAGGAAGGGCCACTAACAACCCATCTCATGAGAACTGCATTCTTAGACAAGAGTATCATCATAAAAAAGGTTCATACCACTAGCCTTAGCAAGCATCTGTAGCAAAATATTAGAGACCCAAACTCAACAGTATACCAAAAATAGTTTTTCCTAAAACTACAAGATAGTTTTAAAAGGACAAAAACGATCAATCAAGGGAACTACATATTAGCATAGTGAATTAAGAGAACCAGTGATCAGCACTCAAGGTGAACTAGTGTCTTTAGCAAAACCCAACATCCAGTTAAGAAGGAGCTCTCAGTGAATTAAGGTGTGAAGACATCTGCTCAATCTGAGGGATATACTTACTGATAAAACATCATTTGAAAGGATGGATGACTTACTAACACTACATTTCCACAGACTGCTTTCGCATATACAGTCATCTGTCCCTAGTAGAGTTACAGAGGGTCTTCTTCTGGTCCATCCACCTTCTCTTTCTGTCTTCAGTATACAACACTGGCTACTTAGACAAGGAGTAGAATGAGTACCCACGTTATATTCCTGATCTTGGGGAAAGGTTAAAGTGACACACCATTAACTATAATATTTGCTGCGACTTTGGAAGACAGTCATGGTCATATCAAAAGAGGTTTATGACAGTTCTAGTCATCTATGATAAACTGCTATAAAATTAAATCACACACACATAAACAACACACATTTAAAATGTGAAAAATATAATATGCTGATGATAGTGTGGAAGTCACCCAAATTCTCATAGAAATACTGATGGAAATGTAAATAGGCATTAATACTCTGGGAAAAGCTCTGTCAAAATTTAGTAACAATAAATATGTGAATGGCCTAAAGTATACAAACTTCACCAAATGTTATTCTGTATGGTCAGCAGAAACACATACTCCTTTTTTGTTTTTGTTTTTGTTTTGTTTTTTTGAAACAGGGTTTCTCTGTGTAGCCCTGGATGTCCTGGAACTCACTCTGTAGACCAGGTTGGCCTGGAACTCAGAAATCCGCCTGCCTCTGCCTCCCAAGTGCTGGGATTAAAGGCGTGCGCCACCACCGCGAGCTACACATGCTCCTAAAAATATATGCAATCATATCTGATACAGCCAAAACCATAAAACTTCAACTGTCTATCAACAGTAGAACAATGAAAAGATCAGAACAGATACATGGCCATATATGCACAGAAAAGAATAGTCCAGGGCAATGAAAATAGACCAAAAATCATCTGTTAAACCTCATTAACATAAAGCTCATAGAAGAGTGATGTGAGGCCATAAAACTAAAGGAAAAGACAACAAATCTATGGATCACAAGGTCATTCTTATCTTTGGAGGTTAGTGATAGAGCTAGGCCTATGTCAACCTCTTTTCTGGATTAGATATTAATTACAAGTGTATGTTTCCTGTCTGACTTGGTCATTTTTTTCACAAGGATGTACATCTGAGAAAATGTAAAGGCTTAAAGAAACAGACCCATCTGGACTGAAACAGTGCTGGCCGGCCATACTACACTCATTTGTCCTTGTTTGCTTAGCAAATGAATGGCTTCTCAGAAAAGATCCACACATGAGGTCCATAACTGAGCCTTCTGCTTACTTGATCTCTGGCCCCGTCAGAACTTTACAGTCCATTCAGTGGTCATCTGACAAATCCAACTAATACGATCCCAAACCAAACAAGACAATTTTCAATGTTCTGCCAATATCTCTTACTTGATAAATATAATAGAGACATTCAATTTCTTCAAAATTTATTGTCTTTATACTCCACAGGTTTAATTTGTTTTTTACCAAGATCATATTTGTATTTTGTATTATAAATGTTATAACTATTCACTGCATTTCTTCTCCCCTCTATGATGTAAACTCTAAGAAGCAAAGGTTAAGTTTGGTCACCACAGTATTCCCAGTACTAATAGTGTCTATTCTAGTGATGGTGTTAATACTTGCAGTTCCTAGTCTGATTCCCATTCACTGCCCCAAACTATACAAACACTTTACAGGCTTTAACTGTGACTAACTGGTAGTATCTAAATGGTTAAGGTACACTTTCCAGCTTGCCAGGATTACTAAGGAGAGAGAATTCTCCCTATATAGGAGGCCATCAATATAAAAAGTAGTATATTGAAGGCAAAATTTAAAGAAGGTTGCTAAAATAATTAGGTCACACTAGTCAAAGTACAAACAGAGCAGTCAGCTATTGCAATAGTCTGGTCGTAGGAGTAAAGGGATCTCATCTAATGGTAAAGAATGAGAGATACTGATACTGTCTGTCTCCATTATTGTAAAAATATTACCTATTAAAAATCACTGTGTGGAAAAAGACACCAGGATGGGTATGGCCCTCATGCCTCATGAGGCATTACTGAATGAACTGAAGCCATTACAAGGTCCCCTTTAATTACTGGAGGTCAGGCCTCTATCCCCACCTTGGCAAGATTAAAATCACCACAGCCCTTCTATACTTGGAGAAGGGAGGAGATGTCAGGGGCAGCCCTGCTTATACACTGAAGGCCTAAAATCAGCCATAAGCCTAAAATCAGCAATAGGCCTGACATTCATGCCTGCTAACACAAAGTCTTGGGTCTCTATGGAAAAACACTGAAACAGATGGCTATGAAATATTGTAAACAGGCAGCTTTTGTGGAAATCTACCAGCCTGAGCAGTCATAAACCTTGTAAATAGGCAGCCTTGGCGGATAGGACCAAATTAGATAAGGACAAGTGAAGCATAGGCAGAGTCATAATGACCTGACCCCTGAACCTTCACCCAGCTGATACCCTGTTCTGAAAGATATCTGTACTCCCCCTGAACACCTATGCTCCTGTGTCATCCCCTTCCCCATATCCTGCATTTTCGTGTTTATAACCCCTGTGTTAAAAAGTAAAAATTATGATTTGATAATAAAAAAAAAAGAAAAAGAAAAAAGAAATAACACACAGTGTGCCCCGGCTCTGCCGACTTAGCTCCTGACAATCTATTTTCTTGTTCTCAGAAATACTTTGAATTATAAAACGTTATTGTGGTTTTTGTTAGTATGCTGGGTCAAATAATTTTTATTGCTTTCATTTTAAACTTCAAAGTTTGTAATGAGTTAAAATGTCCTTCAACATAATTATAGGTCATATTTATTTTCATATTGTAAAATGCTAGTTAATCTGTTGAACATTTTAAAAAACTGGATTCCTTTTTGAGAATTTTATATATGAGCACTGTATTTACATAATTTTCCCCTTTCTCTCCTTCCTCCCACTCTCCCCAACCCCCCATACTTTTTAAATACATCTTATTATTTAATTATTGTTTATATATGTATACATGTATAAGTATATATGTATATACAAATGCTGATAAAGTGTTTTGAAAAAAAAAATCATTGTGTCTGTGTGAGTCCCCAACTCCATGTGAAATGTAAATAAATGTTACTTATTTCTAGAGTATAAGTAAAAAGATAAGCACAAATGAAGCATGCTTTCATGACATACCTTTAAGTCTAATCTTCAAAATAGCTGTTTAACTTCCACAAGGCATTAAGAAGCAACTGAGTTTAGTTTTCCCTGAAGGGAAAAGGAAAATAGTTAGCAAGAAAAAGATCATTTTTAATGATATATAAGCAAATGCTACAATAGATTTTGAAGCATTAGAATTTAGAGTTGTATATCACTAGCAAAACACAGAAAGTCAAAATCTATAGTTAGGATAGGGTAAGATGTCCCTAGACTGAGACCTCTCCAATATCTAAACCTGAACTCTGGGCACAAGACTGTGTCTCCTCTCCTCTTGCCCAGCATAGATGAGAATTTAAAAGTTAGTTTCCTGAACTCACTGACCCTCTATTCTAATTGTTCTGGATTTTATCTCATCAAGTCTGAAACAAGCTGTCTAGATTCAAATGTCATCTCTGCCATCTGTTAGCTATCTGATCTCAGGAAAATTACTTAACCTTTCTGAAATACAGCACCTTTGTCTACATAGGTAAGATATAAATCATTAATGTCCCAAGTCTTTGTGATAATTAAACGAATTAACATACACACAACACCAAAATGCCACATACCAGGAAAAAAAAATACTAAATTGTATTGTTCATTAGCATTAAATGACTATTTTTTCCTAAGCTTTCTACCATGAATTCAAATCATTATCAATACTTACGTTCATTGTGGTCCTTGCCTAAGCTTTCTATATCTGCTATATTCTTTGTACAGGAGGCAGAGTGGCTATGTCTTTCTCCTGCCAACATCTAATATGAAACTAACACAGTTTTATCATAGCATCCAAATTCTTCAGCACAGGACTGCCCATTGTCAAAAGGAGTAAGTAAATACACCATCACCCTGAAAGTCCCAGTTTAACTTTCTTACTCTAACGTAACAGACCAAAAAGTTATCTCGTGTTCACATATCATACTGCTACACATTATTAATTAGAATTAGAGTTATATTTATCTCTTGGACCTCAGAAACATATTCCATTGTATCATAAAATATGTTTGTTAAGTGTCTGCTGGAAAATTGTAACATTGATCTATTGTCTCAGCTGTAACTGTAAAAATAAAAACCAATCTCTCACAAAGATACAGAATATAAAATATGGGTATTCCTTCTAGGAGGAAAATGTTTTCTGAGTTCAACCTTCTTAGCAGGCTATCCACTTCGCTTTTGTATTTAAAGAACTTCAAAAATCAGTTACCAACTTCACCTTGGTATTTTAAAGCGTTGGACATGGGGGTAGGGGGGAGGCGGGGTAAGTACGGGTTTCATTCTTTAATTCCTTTTTCAATTAAAATACTGTGTAGGAACTGCTGGTTGTTTTAAGAAGTCCGACCGCAGCTCAGAACAGACCACTCCAGACCACGCGGTTCCAAGGGGGAGGAGGTTTATTCAGGGGGAACACTGAACCTAAAGCTTCTTGTTTCCAAAACTGGGTTGATTCCTCCCTCAAACTCGTAAATACCTTTTGAGAAATTGCAATGGATGCTAATCTGTGAACTCTAGTTTTATTCTTCTCAAACTTCTTGCCTGGGCTCCTCAATAGCATCGCCTTTAACTCTGCTGCAAATGGTTCCCGCACCACTCAGAAGCATGAGGGCGAACTTGGTTGGATCTATTCACGTCTCCCTCCGATAGTGTTCGGTCAACACTAACGGTACGTAACAGAGTTTCTGCAAAACTGTACCAAATTTTGCAATGAACTAAACAGTTCCCGTTACGTTTATTCAGGGTCGAGCCCGCCGCGTCCCGGTCACAAATTCCAAACCTCCTCAGGTTCACTCACCAGCAAAACTCGCGGACAACTAATGTCTGGATGGACGCGCCGGTGACGTTCTGCGCGCGCGCGGGAGCGCGCCGCTTAGTTCACGCATGCGCACTCCACTAGAATTGCCCAGCGGCCTGCGGAAGTCTCCCGGGTAAACATTGTGAGGAGGAGCAGCGCGGAGCCACTGCAAGCCGCGTCACAGGTACCCAGGCGGCTCGCAACTCCTCTGCCCTAACCTGCAGAGACAACCCCTAGCCTGCAGAGGGAGCTTGACCAGCTCTTAGGATTTCTAAATCCTGGACTGGAGAGGTGAGGTGGCTCAGCCATTAAAGGCTGGCCTCACAACCCAAAATAAAATTCTTAAATCCTTTAGCCAGTAAGAACTCTATTCCAAACCAGGCGTTGGTTCCAGGTTCCATTCGGTCGACGAGAAACCCCTGACGCTAAAGCTTTTATTCTCATTCTTAAGTTAAACATTCAAATGCAACTTTTCCAAGGCTATAAATACATGATGGTCATGATGTTACTTGTTTTATAGCGCTTTAGTGACATCTGTGGTCTCTTCAGTTAAGTTGCAGAACCTTGCCATTATTTTCTAAAGCTTTCTTTTCCTTCCCCATCCCTGTGTTCATAAAACATAAGGGAACCAGGAATAACAACTAAAGTGGAATTCAAGGACTGCCCATTAGAGGAACATGGTAAGGCTCAGACCCATACTGTGAGTCACCTCACATGGTTGTGAAATGCTATTTATTGGCTCAGTTTAGCCGCTGTCTGGATCCTGTGCACTTTGGTCGAAAGCAGGGAACCAGAAGATTCTCCCAACTCCAACTGAGAGCCTGGAGACAGCATCTTTGGCAATAAGCAAGGAGGAAATTAGAAAAATTAACAATAACCAGCAACCAAACTGGTGACATACTGGTCAAGAGAGCTGTTATTGCTGGTTATAGCTTCATTATAATAACAGGTTAACATTCTTCAGGAGTGGGAGGAGCACAAGAATACTTAGAAGTTTATGTTACGTGGCTTGTGAACGAAGTCCCCTTTTCCCAGAAAAAGTAAACCCTCTTCTGTAAGTGATACGCACAGTTGTTGTTTTATGAATTTCTGGTCTGTTAAGAAAGCTGCTGTACTTGTTTTCTGCACAAAGCTTTGCATTTGCTTCAGAACGAATTCCCCTATCTGATCTGTGTCTGACGTCAGACAAAGCTGCTACCCAGTCGGTCGGTGACACCCTCACTTCCACCACAGTTAAATTGCATATATCCTCCTAGCAGGTGTTCATGTTTTCCTCATTACTTTCCCTCAGTATTTAAACACATTCTTCTACATTTGAAGTTTACTAGGAGCAGGGATAACGGTTCTGTTTTAGAACCAAGACCAGTATACAACGGCCGATAGCTTCAGGAGTGAAATATTCATTAGATGAACAATACTCAGGGGGAAAATATGCTTCTTTTCTTACCTTTAACATCAGCTTTTCCCAAACCCTCAGCCAATTATGTGGAAATTTTTCTTAACTAAAACAGGGAAGACACCTTGTTGCTAAGCCAAAGGAGATATTTAGTCTCAAGAAGTTTTTTTACTATCTGAAAGCATTGTGGTTTTCTTGTCAAAATTACTAAACTCGTCTTATTGGCCAAGGATTTTCCCAAAATGTGTGAATTTGTGTTCTTCTTTTCTTTTCTTTTCTTTTTTTTTTACAGTTGAAATTACAATTACATCATTTAGTCTCTTTTCTTCAATCTAGCTGCTCCCACACCTCCTGGCTCTTCAATTTCATGGCTTCTTTTTCTTTAATTACACACACACACAGCACGTACATCTTTAAAAGGTGTTCCTAGTCAAGACATGTTTAAGATGAGATTCCCACTGATTAATAATGACCATCAGAATTGAGATGGGAATTTTATCAGATAATACATGAAGAAGTCATTGAATCACTGTAGTTATTATGGGTTAAGATTCCTTGAGATTCCCTGTTTCTACATTTGCCAGTTTATTGGTGTAACGGCGCCTATCTTGTGTAGGCAGCCGTACTGTTGAAGTATCAGGGGTGTAGCTTTGGAGTCATTTCTAGGAAACACAAATCTCACAGCTGACTTCCTGGTCCCCTGGCCTTTACAGTCCTGCCACTCTCTCCTCAGATGTTATCTGAGCCTTTGATTTAGGTGTTGTGCTGTAGATGCATCCACTGGGACTGAGCAGCCCAGGATTGGTTGTTTTCTAAATTTTGACCATAAGTGGATTAAAAGTAATGTTTTCTTTTTACCCCTTGTCAATTCAGTTATTTAACTTTTTCCTCTCCCTCTCTTCATCATATACATATTCCCATACTACAGGGTCTAATGAAGACCTGTGCCAGAACTATATATATATCTGATTAGTTGGTTATGTTCTAGTGGTTACTCTTAATGTCTCAAGGATGTAAATACTTTCTACAAACCAGGGAACTTATGATCCTGGTTTATTTCATGATCTCCCACTTTACACCTGAGTTTGGTCTGCATCTGACTCCAAAACCCGTATTGTATTTCCTCACATCAAAAATTAGTTTGTGTAAGTGGGGAAAGTTGAACATGAGTAATAATAAATTTTTATTTATAAATAATAAAAAAAATAAATTTTAAAATAATAAAGGGACCCATTGAATTAACTAGAACCTAAACAGATTCTGGTTTACTTTGCCGAATGAAACAGCTTAAAACAGCTATTTTGATTTTAATAACCCATGTATTAACTGTTACAAGTTATAATTTTTGAACATACTAAAATGTTTTAATATAAACTCTGTAGTGTACAAGTGTTCTTCTTTAAGCAATGTTTAAAATAAGATCCCAACTAATAAATAATGAGCATCAGAAGTGGACTGGAAGTTTTATTAGATAATAATGGACAGAAAGAGTCAATGCAGTTACTATAAGTAATAAATGAAAAATGAAAAATATTGATTTAAAACTGGCATTTCTTACATATTAGTATTTTCAGATTGATTTTTCAGTACTTTTGAGTCTATTGATATTGAAGTCCATCATTCAACAATTCAATGCATGGAATAATATTTTACATTTTGCTATTTTTTGCATGTCCTATGTGCAGCATGCCTGTTCTACAATCTGCTGTCATCAGGTTATATCCCTAAAGCATGACAACACCATCTTGTATGTAAACCTAAGATTTTCGCTAGCAATAGTTTTTGAGACTTAGTCTTGAAATGCAATTTGGGTCTGGAATTTACTGTTTAGCCAAGGCTGTGCTGGAACTTTCCATCCTCCCCAGCATAGCCTCTTGAAATCTGAAGAATACAGATCTGTACAGCTGTGCCATGCTGTACATGTGTGTACAACAAGCTGTATACACGAGATTGTTGTAACTCCCCATGATTCTTCATATGCACATACATGGCAGCCTATGTCTGCTTCAAGATACCGTCACCACTGAACTATTGCTTCATAGATGCTATATTTTTGGTTAATCAGACTTCTGTGTGTGCTACCAATTGTTCTACTCCTTCATTTTTATTCTCTGATTTGATTTGATGAGATACAGACTAAAGTTTGATCGCTAGTATTTGGAACTGTTTGCTTATGTCGTGTCATCTTCATTCTGCAAATTTTAAAATCATAACTGTTTGATCAGTATTTCTAATTCTTTTGAAAATACAGAAATGTTCTTTTTTAAAAAATCATCTCACTGGAGCATTTAATCTAATTACTCTAAGTATCTGACTACCTTTTTTCAGAGTGTGAGAAAGCTGTCAAGGCCTGTCAGGGAGCTTAATGCCCTGCTGCTAAAAAACTATATAGTTCTCTCAAGACTCAAAGTTGACTGTTTCCGTAAGAATTTGTGGTGGGCTAAGGCTTATAATAAAAGTACAGCAGAAATGAATTCCTCTCTCTTCCAGTTACACTCCCCTTGGCCCCTTTCATCCTTATCACAATTTACCTGTATAATGTGTGTGTGTGTGTGTGTGTGTGTGTGTGTGTGTGTGTGTGTGTAGAGAGAGAAAGAGAGAGAGAGAGAGAGAGAGAGAGAGAGAGAGAGAGAGACTTATTTGAAGTTTATTTGTCCCCTCCGTTTTATTTGTTGGTTTTTTTTTTTTGCTTTCACTAATTCAAACAAAATTTTAGTTGATAGTTTTTAATTGAAAATAACTTTTTGTATCAAATATTAGCTTAAAATTAATTCTATCCACCAAATCAAGTTGCTTTCTTCTATTTATTTGTATAGAGATTCTGAAACTATGTTCATGAAATAATAATATTAGCTTGTTATTCTTGAGTGGCCAATTTGCTGAGTATTTGTTTTATTTAATTAAAAAATTATTATTTTTATTATTTATCTTCATAACTAATATTCACTGAGCCAAAATATTTTTGAAGTTTGCACTTACTTAAGCTCACTTTACCATTAAGATTATCTCATAGCAAATATACATTTTACATACTTATGAAGCTCATATTCTATAACACCCATTCACCCCATACATAGAACTCTAACCATGTACTGATGCTAATATAATGTACTCTTGCTTTATTATGTTCATACTTTATTATGTTCATACATATATTATATACATATATAAGAAGGACCAAATTGACCACCTGAACAAACAAAGCCGTGTGGAACATTTACTAAGAATGTTAATTTCGTGTTATTTCTCTGCTGCAAACACTTCTTGGCTTTTAATAATTAATTCAAATGTTGAGCCCATTCACTCAACCAGTTAGCAGCACTTCTCAGAACTAACTTATTCTGCCTGATTACCTCAAATGCAGAGACAGTTCCTTGGCCAAACATTGGACTGTGTGCGTGGCTGCCTGACTATATTAGACACTAAAATTACTCTGACAACCTGCAGCAGCTTCAGGCAACTACTACAACCATGTGGCAGCTCACAGAATGCAGGCTGCAGGAGTCCGTGCTCCAGTCATGAGTACTCCAGGCCAACTGCACTGGCCTTGGAACACAGTACTCTAAGAGAAGCCTCAGAGGATCCCTAAGGATTCTGCTTATTCAGACCAAAGAGAGAATACCTCACTAGGTAGCTCAGCAGGAAGCTTGTTGGTGGTAACTGAAGGCAGAGATTGGTCTGTATGTAACACCTGCGATTGGTGGAACTAGACGCTGTGCTATAAATCATGAAAATACAATGGTGCATTTGCAGGCTTGGTTTTAAAGTCAGTTAAAAGACATTCACCTTTGCTAAAATAAAACTCTTCTCACAGTCTTTCTTGTCTGTGTGTGATGTATATCATGGGTTGAGCGATCTCAGCTGTTGGGACAAATAGGGTATGGAGGGCAACAGCAGTGGCTTCAACAAACCACAGCAGTAGTGGCATCAACAATAGTGACAAGATTATGGCTGAAGAGTTCTGTAGGTCAATGGGAGCAGAGATGTGAGAGACAAAGGCAGCAGAGATGAAGGAACGTGGAAGCACAGCAAGGGCATGAGACTGTAAAGAGCCAAAGAAAGATAAGGGGGAGGTGGCAGGGACGGAGAGGAGTAGAGGGAGGGGAAACTGTAATCAGAATAGATTGTATGAGAAAAGAATCTAGTTTCAATAAACACAAAATTCAAAACAAAAACCAAAAGCCTCTACTTCTCAACACTCAGAGCTATGAATCTCTGAGTCTGTCAGCTCATCCAACGGTGACTAAAGAATTAGGGCCTAGAACTATCCCCATCTACTATGAGATTTCTGAAAAAAGTGTGTGACACCAGCTAGCTGGCTCATAAAAACTTGCCTTACAAAGTACCAATCTATTTCCTGAACTAAACATGCACTAATGAGGAACTGTGGATTAGACTTTATAAAAATGAGATGTGTCATTTACATACAGATCTGCAAGACACGTAGGAGGATCCTATTGTCATCATCTACAGAAGCTTGAAAACATTAAAGAAGGGGGCTGGGGAGATGGCTCAGCATTTGAGAGCACTGGCTGCTTTTCCAGACGTCCTTTGCTCAATTACCAGCAATGACAACATGGTGGCTCACAACCATCTGTAATAGGATTCAATGCCCATTTCTGGTGTGTCTGAAGACAGATACAGTGTACTTATATTATATATATATATATATATATCTTCTTTTAAAAAATCAAAAACTGTAAGGAAAGATGAAGATGAATCATAAATCACATGTGCACACAGGCACACACACACACACACATACAAATGTTACCTTTTACTATCCTTGCTATAGATCTTCATAAGGAGGTGACTATTCTGTTTTTTGATTTCCTGTTAGAAGAAGAAGATGACTATTTTTTGGTTTCATGTTGGAAGTGTATGAAATCCATAAGAGCCTTTTAGGGCTTTTGGTTGTTTGTTTTTGTTTTGTTGTTGTGGTAGTGGTGATGGTGGTGGTTGTAGTTAACCTTTATTCATTTCCTAACAAAAGGAATGTGATGATTACTCAACATTCTTTTTTTATTAAATTTTATCTTATATTTTTGAGAATTGTGTACATGAGTCCTGTATTTACATAATTTCCACCCATTCTGACTTTTCCCATTTCCTCACTGACTCCACATCAAATTCATGACCTCTTCCTGAACTCCTGTTGCAATATAATTACTATCACTGTTGGTACTGCTGTGAAATTTCCCTTATTCTAGTTGACAAGTCAACTGGTTTTATCATTGTTCAGTTCTTTATGTATCAATATTGTTGAAATCTTATGGCTGTACCTTCCTTATCTTGTCTAGAAGATTAGAAGACCCTGTCCCACAACAGGCCTGATGGGCCTCTTATAATCTCTCCCCTCCTTACCCATGATGTTTCCTGAGCCTTAGATGGGGGTGTTACTTGGAGATGTAACACTTAGGGTTAGGCACCCCAATATAACATTTTTTTCCATCTAGACTGTATCTATATAGTCCATATAGATGTGACTATATGTTATAGTTTGTATCTGGATGCAAAACGGAGCTTCTTTGAATAGGGATAAGAGCCACACTTCTCTGTGAGTATAAGCCTAAGTATTTTGAGCACAGAGGGAATTTGATAAATAATCTAATTTTCATTGACCTTTCACCCTGTTCAAGTACAGACTTATTTAGGGGGAAATTCTGAAGATTCTAGATTCTTGTGCATCTTTCCAAAAAATGTGTACACAAAACTGTGACTAGTTACATAGAAGTTGCTCTCTTATTTAAAGGAAATATTGATGTGCTTGGAGAGACACCAGACCTGGCTTTTGTCCAGGCTCTAAGAAAAAAAAAAGAGAAAAAAAGGGAGAGGAGAGGAGCTGCTTGACTTTCTGTGGGTCACTTACAGATACCTTGGGTTTTCCAAATTTACCTGATGACTTTACTTTTCTTGCTCCTGAAGCCTTCCTCAGAAAAAAAGCCTGTGTGAAAGAGTTCCATTTAGTTTCCCCCCACCAACTGGAGTCTCATATGTGTCAATCTTAATGTTTCCTGTACCTATCCTCCTGTCATGCCTCTAAAAGGTGTACGAAATCAGATGGCTGCCTATCTTCAACAAAACTTTGATCCAAGGTTCTGTGCTTTCTGGATTGTATTCTGCAAGAGCATTCTAGAGGATCACCCTTGCTGTATTATCCTCTCCATCCTGCCTGCACACAACCATTCTCTATCTGAACACACTGTGGGTTATATCATTCATACCTGCTCCAATATCACAAGGACTCAATAATGCTGTCAGAGTAAAAGTCCAAGCTTTACTAGTCTAAATGGTAAGATGATCTGATCCATCTTCTGCACTTCTTGTTTGACATGATTTTCACTCACTCCAGATAAATTGGCAGCTTTCATTTGGTGCTACATAATATTACTAGAATAGTTTTTCCTGTCTAACTCAAGTATTTCCAAAAATATAATTTCAAAAGAGTCACCCTGACTATTTAAAATCCAATACATAATTCTGCTTTTGTTTTCTTTATATATAATCTTTGATGAACTTCAACATAGAGAAAAATTGACTAATTTCATTGTATTTTACAATACAATGTGAATTCCACTACAGCAAAGATGGCAGACTTCTTCATTTAATAGGCAGTTGTCATGGTTTGAATATGCTTGGCCTAAGAAGTGGCACTATTTGGATGTGTGGCCTTGTTGCAGTAGGTGTGTCACTGTGGGTGTGGATTTAAGACCCTTATCCTAGCTGCCTAGAAGTCAGTATTTTGCTAGCAGCCTTTAGATGAAGATGTGTAATTCTTAGCTCCTCCTGTACCATGCCTGTCTGGATGCTGCCATGTTCCCACCTTGATGATAATTGACTGAACCTTGGAACCTGTAAGCCAGCCCCAATTAAATGTTGTCCTTATAAGAGTTGCTTTGGTCATGGTATCTATTCACAGCAGTAAAACCCTAACTAAGATAGCAATGAATACTTGATGAATGGTTAACTAAGACATAATGCCTAATATACAAATCGTTTCATTTACAATTAGTCCACAAGTTTGGAAAAACATTTTATCTTTTCCTCTTTACAAATTGTTAAAAACTGTCAGTAGAATTGATGAGGAGACATTGACTTTGCATATACATGAGTGTGCTTATATGTGACTATATGTCACAAAGTGCTAATATATGCCCAAGAAATAGAGAAATAGAAAATCTCACTTTATAAATACTAGCGTTATATTTATGGTGTGTGTGTGTGTGTGTGTGTGTGTGTGTGTGTGTGTCTATGTGTGTGTGAGTGTGTTTTTTTTTATTTCTCATGAATTATATGAAAACCTACTATGGTCTATAAATGATCCCAAGGCCATATTTTGAGGAATATGAAAAATGAGAGATCTTTGATAATAATGATTAGGGACATCTAAAATTTTAAAACTTAGGTTAATACAAATGACAGTTCTTCAGTTATAAATTGATATATTTCATTTGTATTTCTTTACTTATAGCATATCTTTTCATAGGATATTACTCTGTTGCCCAGGATAAATTAACCCTAGACTGCTGAACTCAAGCAGTGCTCCTGCCTCAGACTCCCTCCTTAGACTACATGTATGTACTGGTCCCCTATGTAATTGTATATATTATTGATATTTAATAATCCTTGGAGTTTTCCCTCAGCCAAATAAAATTATTTAATTATTTTTTCGTGTGTATTTGTGGACATGACTTCTGGGCATGAGTGTTGAAGTCACAGAAACTGGTTTTCTCCTTCTACCTTGACTTGGGTTCTGGGTATAAAACTAGGAAAATCCATCTCAATAAAGGTAACTTATTAAATTATACAAAAGATGTATACTAAGATGTACAAAATGTAATCAAAATTGTTTTAAGTCTTTTGATTGTTCGACGAGAAAACATTTCTTAAGTAAACTGACTTAACATTAAAAATAAAATATCCCAACAGTGCCATTGTATACAAAAATTATTTCTCTATTTCTGTGTTAGATATACATTGAGGATGCAATGCAAACACAATGAGGAGGGAAAATGTGGGCTCAGCCAAGGCCAGAAAGTTCTTATGTCTCCCAGTAGAAGTACTGTCGTTTGATGCCTATGTTGAATTCCATTTATACATGAAACAAAGAAATCTTAGCGTAATTGAGGTAACAAATAGTTAACAATAGTGAGTTAGTGGGGAAACATTGTCACACATTGCACACAACTTGATATATGTATGATTGCAGCACTACCTATAGAAAAGAATACACAAAGAAGAACTAGGGAAAATGTTGTTAAAAATGAACACATAGATATCAGGATATTCAGAGAAATCTTTCAATTTAACACTGTGGGTCTAATATTTATTCCATGATCTGTGAATTCCTTTCATTGGCATGTCTTAAATCCTGTGTCACTAAATGGTACACTTAAAATGCTGCATGTGTACAGTCCTATTTCTATTTAATTTTAGACTTAGAAAGTAATGTTGACTGGTGATCATATTCTAAAAGTCAGAAAACTCAGGAGCAGGGAGCAATTAGTTAGCCTGAAAGTTTTCACTTTCTTCTCTGAGTTTTTGAGTGATTGAAATTTGGGATAATTTTATAAACTTTATAAAGAATATTTTTGGATAATGGAAAGCCTATTAAGAGTTAGTATGCTTTAAAGGTTTATCATGGTTATCTGGAATAATTGGGAATCATTTGTATTGTGTTCAAAATGTATTTTTAACACAGAATACAATTTTGTACCATTGTCAAAACTTTCCTCTATTAGTTTAAATTGGATACACATCTATTCATTATACAATTTTACAGGAAGTTCAGAAAATATTGATATTCCCTTGATGAAAATGAAAGTATTTTTTTCATTTCTTCACTTGCATGCAGCCATAATATCAGTGTCTAAGAGCAAATCTTAATCTTTGTCCCCAAAACCTGTTCATTATAGACTGCATTAACAAAAATGATGGCATTGAATGCACTGTATTAATTAAAGAATGAAATCTTACTGATCTTCTCCCACGTTTATATCAACGGTTAGACAAAATCAGTTAAAAATGTCTTCCCTTGTGATTACAGAACAATGGGGGTGATTGCCATGTAATCACATTAAAGAAGCTTCTATGTGTTAGAGGATATTCCGAGCATAAAATGAGTTTGACCCAGACAAGGGAATAGAATATGTCGAGAAAAACAACTAATATGATATTACTTTTTATTTTCCTATTTACATGATGTAAATAGGATGACTTTAGATATGGGTGCGTTGGACCAAAAGGAGACTTTTTAAAAATTTTATTTCTCCTTTTTTTAATGGATTTTTTCTTTATTTACATTTCAAATGTTATCCCCCTTTTCCATTTCCCCCCAGGAAACCCTCCTATCCCATCTCCCCTCTCCCTGCTTCTATGAGGGTGTTTCCCCACCCACCAAGCCATGCGTGCCTACCCTCCCTACACTGGGGCATCAAGCCTTCACAGGACTCAGGGCCTCTCCTTCCTTTGATGCCCAACAAGGCCATCCTCTGCTACATATGCAACTGGAGCCATGTGTCCCTCTATGAGTACTCCTTGGTTGTGGTTTAGTCCCTGGGACCTCTGGAGGGTCTGGTTGGTCGATATTGTTGTTCTTCCTATGGTGTTGCAAACCCCTTCAACTCCTTCAGTCCTTTCCCTAACTCCTCCATTGGAGACCTCATGTTCAGTCCAGTAGTTGGTTGCGAGCATCTGCCTCTGTATTTGTCAGGCTCGGGTAGAGCCTCTCAGGAGACAGCCATACCAGGCTCCTGTCAGCAAGTGCTTCTTAGCATCCACAATAGTGTCTGGGTTTGGTGACTGCATATGGGATGGTTCCCCAGATGAGGCAGTCTCTGGATGACCTTTCCTTCAGTCTATGCTCCACATTTTGTTTCCATATTTCCTCTCATGAGTATTTTGTTCCCCTTTCTAAGAAGGACTGAAGCACCTACACTTTTGTCTTCCTTCTTCTTGAGCTTCATGTGGTCTGTGAATTGTATCTTGAGTATTACAAGCTTTGGGGCTAATATCCATTTATCAGTGAGTGCGTACCATGATCCCTTCCAGTCAAAGGGAGACTTTAAAAATAAAATACATCTTTCTTTGTCACATGTGTCAGGCCACCTCTGCTGCTACCATCCATATTAAGCTTCATAATACTACAGTAGTCATCTAATAATGGGAAGTTTTCTTGTATTAGAGGTAATTCTATTCTTTTTACTTCTTCCAGATAGACTTCATATCAAAACAAATGTCCTTTAGCAGAAAACATCCATCCTCTTGGTTGTACTTAGATTCAACAGTGAATCTGTGATCCAAATCATGCTGAGATGCAAGGCATTATATTCTGGCATCTCTATGGCAGATATGTCAAACTTTTCCATCTATTAACAGATAAAATGTGAAGTCAATCATCTCTCTTCCTGACGCAAAGTAAGAAAATCTTTGCATCCTTTATTCTGGAGGCCATTACATGAGCAAAGGAAACCATGCTTACAACAAACTTACTTCTGTGTTTTATTGGATGATGAGCAAGATAAAAATTAAAAGCAAGATCCAGCCCTCTGCAAATTGAAGGCAGTGGTCAGCCCTTAAGTAAGTTTTCACTGACCTCAAAATTTCTACTGATACACACTAGTATATTTTCTAATTTTTAGTTTTTGATTTTTCTATTAACAGGAGCAAAACACAGACTTACTTCAGGAAAATGCCTAGGAACTCAAAAAAATTTACCCACTACTAATCTGCACATTTTAGTATATAGAATGTAAAATACATATATATAGTGGCTAGGGTTTATAGCCTCCACATCCACCCTCAAGCAATGGCTTGCTGTGCCTATATCTCCAGTTTTGATGTATCCATTCTCAACTTGTGTTTTTCTATATTCAGCCCTCCTTTTTCCATGGCATATTAGATATTTCTAATTGGACATCTTGAATTTTTCTCTAACCATAACAATGTAACTATAATGTTATTTTAATAAACTCTAACATTTCTCCTTTTATATGACCATCATTTCAATCAATGGAACTACCTTCATGCAAACATTTAGGCTACTTTGGACCAAGTGGTATGCCCTAGTAAAATGTGGAAGCCAGAGTCTGATAGAATTGAAGGGGAAGCTTTGGAGAGGTAACTGAAGCATGAGGTACAGCCTTCACAGTGAGAGCAGAATTCTCATTGAGATAAAAGAGTAATTCCTTTCTGTGCCAAATGAGGACACAAGAAAAAGATAGTTATCTGTGTATCAGGAACCAAGCTCTCACCAGTTATCAGATATGCCAGTGCTTGGATCTCTGTCCTCAGCTTTTGGAATTATGAAGAATATATGGTCATTGTATAAGTGAGCCTGTTTTTGCTGTTTGTTATGTCAGCCTAAACTGGTAGATAGCATACAGAAACTGAAGTACCTTGGAAACATATGACTCTTTGTCCATTAGTTAACATATCTGTAGGTAATGTTATGTTGATCTTAAGAATCCGTTTTCCTGTCTTAGAATGAGAAATTGCTCAACATATCCGCTAACCCATTTGTCCTTCATGGGACCAAAATCCCAGCATCCTCCAATAGCTTCTCCACAACCATGCTTAACTATTTACATCTAATTCTCCACTTAGGAGCAGATTATATTTTAAAATATAATTATCAGATGTCATTTTACCTTGCAATTTGAAAAATATTTCCCATTTACACTAAGGAAAAAAATAACATGGCTTCTTACCATTTCCCTCAATTCTTTTTTGCTAAACAGTACTCATTATGCTTTTAATTTTGAAATATTATAGACACATTACCTGAAATTCTCTTCTCACATTCCCCCTTAACTCATTTCCACCTACTTAAAATAATTGCTGCAGTCACCTGACCAGAATGCATTTCCTTGTGATTTACTTCTTTCCACTTAGTATTTTGAGTTTGTTTTAGAGCAACTAGGTAACTATAATATTATAAAAGAAAATGGGAAAGAACACTTCTAAAATCCTTAGTAAAGAGCAAAGCTTTTTTTCTTTTATTTTTTCATTTTACACTTGTATATAGGAACACCAAAGACCACATATAGATAAAAAGTATGTCAGCTGTGTATCGTATTAATTGGAGAATAATGATGTTGTTCTGTTTATTGTACTACTAATAACTCTTAACTAGAAGTGAGCTCTGTTGTGCCAGAGATTTTGTTTTTAACCCATCACTTGGAAAGACCTTATAGGTACTTAGTAAATATTAGTTGATTTAATAAATGTTTTAGTGGACAATGCCACTCCCAAATTTGAAGATTGTAAGAATTTGCTACTAGCCTGAATGATTAATACTCAGTCACACTGATGTTGAGAGACAAACATATGACCCAAGCATTTCCAGCTAATAGAATTACACATGCACGTAAGAAGTGAACAGAGAGAAGATCTTGTTTTCTGGGATTCCATGGACACAAAGATACTGCAAACTAAGATACAAGGTCAGTTCTGCCTGTTTGTGGTCCTTGCTTAAAACAATTTTCTGCCCAAGTGATGGCCAAGATAAAAGTTAATATTAAGACGAAGTTAGATGTTATTGAATAACAGATGTGAAACAGGACTTCCTTATCTCATTTCAGATTTAAGAAAAAATGTTCTCAAGGTGTCTCTGTTTAGTACAATGTTGGCTATGGCCTTTATTATTTTGAGCTATATTCCTTCTATCCCTAATCACTCTAGGAATTTAATAATGAAGGCATGCTGAACTTTGTTAAATACTTTTTCAGCACCTGCCTAGGTGATTATGTGAAATTTGGCCTTATGTTTATTTATATAATATATTGTATTTACTTTTGTGTGTGCTAATCAAACCTTGCATCTCTGGGACAAAGTCCCGTTGATCAGGATCTTGATCCTTTTAACATGTTCTTGAATTTTATTTGCAAGTATGTTGTTACAAATTTTTGCATGTGTTCAGCAGGAAAAGTTTTCTATAGGTTTTTTTTTCCTATGGGAGAGGGGGGAGGTTGTTGTGTTTTTACCCAGTTTGGGTAGCAGGCTAATTCTAGTTCCATAGGATGAGTTTGGTAGTATTCCATTCTTTCTTGTTTTGTGGAACAATTTGAGAAGCATTGGTCTTAGGTATGCATTAATTTTGATTTACTCACCTGTAAAAAAGGTATTTTATCTAAATACATACGATAATGCAACATGTAATATTATACTTTAGCTTGTTTTAAACCATGGGTATTGCATTTTGATGTTAGTTATAAGCAAAATATCTTTCCTATCATGTCTTTAAGATCTGCTTTATTCATTAAAAAACCTACACAAGGCATTCTTCCAGTCAAAAGCTCTTTACAGAAAAAAATACTAAACCAAATAAGCCTTTCAACTCCTGATATAGATAAATCCATGCAGATATATTACATTTCTATTAATTAACCATTTAATTTAAGAAATTCATTTAAATACAAAAATATTAGCATATTAACTAGAGGGCAAAAGACACACTAAAGCAGATTGTGTGACAGATGTGGCATGGTTCCAATGGGTGCCTTAAACATGGAGCTCACACATACAAGCTCTTGGAGAGCCTGCAGAGAAAGATGATTTTCATGAGTCCATGGAGAAGAGCTGAGTAGAGTTATTTTCTTGCCTTGTAGAGGTCAAGGGCTTAGATCCTTAAAGCCAGACATAATCAGGCAAAAACAATTGGCACAATTGTCCATCAGTTGTTTTTTTTTTCCAAATTCTCTAGAGACTGGCTCTGATGTTAGAATCTGTATCCCCATCCCAGCAAACAGAAATCATGAAATAAACTACCAGACACTACAAAAGTACCATCAGCAAATTTTGACTCTGCTTTATTAACAGAAGTTACCAGCTTAACAAGAAACCAATTTTGATACTTTAGAGACCAGCTCTTCAAAGTAAGAATCTTAAGAATCTTCAAAGTAAGAATCTTAAGAATGAGCCACAGACACTGCAGAAGAAGAAGAAAAAAGAAAAGGATGAGGAGGAAGAGGAAGAGGAGGAGAAAGAGAAGGAGGAAGAGGAGGAGTAAGTGGAGAAAGAAGAAGAAGAAGAAGAAGAAGAAGAAGAAAAAGAAGAAGAAGAAGAAGAAGAAGAAGAAGAAGAAGAAGAAGAAGAAGAAGAAGAAGAAGAAGAAGAAGAAGAAGAAGAAGAAGAAATAGACCTATTATAGAATTGGAGTAAGCATAAATTAATAACAAAATTTTACTCTAGTGTCCAAACAAAATGAAAATATTTAAGGAAATAATTATTGCTTGATTGCAAATTGATGGCAAATATAACTCAACATAAAATATGAATAACCGTAGGTAATGTGGAGGATAGTGAAAGATTTCTTTAGAAAAAAGCTGTTTCAAAAAAAGATCGTTTTTTTAAACTGCAAAGGAAATGGAAGTGAAGCTTATGCTCTCTTTTACAAAAAAATATGAAATACAATTATTATCTTAGATGAAATTGGTGATCCAAGAATTTAAAGGCCCTTTATTAAAGACATCAAAGAGCAATAAGAATATGCTGGAGATCAGAGGGGAGGCTACGTTGGATGTAGCCTCTGTTAGGCTTTACATGTGGGAGGGTGCTCTTTGCAAGGAAGTAGCTGCCTTGATTACCTATGCTTCTGTAAGTAACACCCCACCCTTGCTGCTGTAAGAAACCTCAACAAGCATGTTGGTTTGTGTGATGCACAAAGAAAAAGAAATAAGCTAAATGACTAAATAAACATTGAGCCATTTTAAGACCAAAGGCTAAGATTGTTCACAGTCACTGAAAACCTTGCAATTTGCTAGAGGGGCAGATCTCCATAGGGCGGATACCATGCATGAAAGTTACAAACTGGTATCTTTGACCTCATTATTGAGAGTGAAGGCTGTGCAGGCTGCCTTCCTGATCTTTGTTTTTCTTTATGGTGTTGCAAAGGCATTGGGATAGAAGGAAAAAATATGTATCTTGTTTTTTACAACAAAAAGCTAACCATTTTCTTCTACATGTCAATTGGAAGCTCTGTTTGCATCTTGTCCACACTAACCTCTAAAAGAAATCAACAGAGTAAACAAACCAAGCAACCTCAACATAAACCAAACAACTTGCTGAAAAGCATGGATAGAGGGGAAAATAATTACAAAAAAATAACATTTATGCAAAGCTTAAATATTACACTAATCAAAATGGCTGAGATTAAAAACACAGGTGACAACACATGTTGGCAAGGATGTGGAGAAAGAGGAACACTCCTCCATTGCTGGTAGGATTGCAAACTGGTACAACCACTCTGGAATTCAGTCTGGAAGTTCCTCAGAAAACTGGAAATAGATCTACCTGAAGACACTCTTGGGATATACCCAAAACATGCCCTACCATGCCATAGGGGCATGAGTTCTACTATGTTCATTACAGCCTTATTTGTGATAGCCAGAAGCTGGAAACAACCCCAGATGTCCCACAGTGGAGGAATGGATACAGAAAATGTGATTCATTTATACAATGGAATAATACTCAGCTATTAAGAATGAAGACATCCTGAGTTTTGCAGGCAAATGGATGGAGCTAGAAAATATCATCCTGAGTGAGGTGACTCAGACCCAAAAGGACATGCATGGTATGTCACTCATTAATAAGTGAATATTAGCCCAAAATGTACAGAATACCCAGGACACAACCCACAGGACTCAAGAAGGTTAACAAGCTGAAGGACCCAAGTGAAGATGCCTCAGTCCCACATGGGAGGAAGAAGAAAGCAGTCACAGGAGGTAGAGGGAGGGACAGACCTTGGTAGAAGAGGTGACAGGAAAGGGAAGGGGGAAACATGATCAGGTATTGGGGGAAAACAGGACTGAAGCCCTGAAGGCCAGCAGAAAAAATGAAACAGGAAACCTTGGGAAATAGGAATTAGGGAGATTCTCTAGAATATACCAGAAACCTGGGAGGTGAGAGCTTCTCAGGACTCAAAGAGAAGGATCTTGGATAAAGTGCTCTACAGTGGGAAGGGGAAACTATTAGAGTCCACCTCCAGTGGAGGGACAGAACATCAAGAGGAGGAATGAGGTTGCCATCCCACACTCAAAAGCTCTGGCCCAGAATTGTTTCTGTCTAAAGGAACTGAAGGGACAAAAAGGAAGAAGAGCATGAGAGAAAGGCAGTGACAGGCCCTAATTGGGATTCAGCTCAGGGCAAGTCCCAAGGCCCTGACATTTACTAATGCTGTGGTGTGCTTGCAGACAGGAACCTAGCATTGCTGCCCTCCGAGAGGCCCAACAAGCAACTGAAAGAGTCAGAGGCAGATACTAGCAACCAACCAATGGACATAAGCCAAGGACCCCTGTGGAAAAGCTGGAAGAAGCTGAGGAGGAAGGCAACCCCATAGGAGACCAGCAGTCTCAACTGATCTGTATCCCAAGATCTCTCAGACACTGAGCCACCAACCAGGCAGCATACACCAACTGATATGAGACCCCCCCCCCGACACATAAACAGCAGAGGACTGCCTGGTCTGGCCTCAGTGAGAGATGTTCCTAACCCTAGAGAGACTTGTGGCCTCAGGGAGTAGGGAGGTCTGGTGGGGTGGTGGTGGTGGTGGTGGTGGGTGAGTGGGTAGGTGGGACATACTCTTGGAGACAAAGGAGGGGTAGGGGAGAAGGCATGGAATAGGCTGTGGAGAAAATTTAATAAATTTAATTTAAAAAAGTTGACCATCAAAATATTTCAGTGTGGAGTACATGAAAATTTTGGTTTTGGGTTTTATCATGGTACCAAGTAGCTTGCCTGATCTTTTAATTCTGTTGAGGTAAGAAATAGCTGAAACAATTGACTCACACCAAAACAAGGGTTACTTTGGTTCATGGTTTTGGAAGTCAGTTCATAACCAACCAGCCCCAGTGGCATTGAGCTGTGGCATGCTAAAATAGTCATTAAGTTTATGACTAAGAATGAGAAAGACTACACCATTCCAGTATTCCCTGGGAGAGCATATTTCTAATGGACTTAAGGACAGCTCATTAGGCCACACCTCTCAGAATTTCTACTGTTTCCCAATGGTGACTACTTGGTGATAGGTGTTATTCAGTTGTCGTTATTGTTGTGTTTTTTAAGACAGGATTTCTCTGTATAATCTTGGCTGTTCTGGAACTCATTCTGTAGACCAAGCTGGCCTCAAACTGAGACATTTGTGGGTGTCTTCTTCCCCAGTACTGGAATCAAAAGCATATATCACTACTACCACTAGTCCATAAACTCCTTCTCAAGAAGGAGTTTATAGACTATATATATATATATATATACACACATATATATATATACATATATAATGTATATGTATATATGTATGTATATATATATGTATATATGTATGTATATATATGTATATATATTTCATTTCTTCTCTGATTGAGATATCGATTTACTTTTATTATTGTTCATAGAAATCCAATATCCACAAATATAACAAAAAATCACAAAGTTAAAAATTGTATATTAATCTATACATGATATATGTCTTAGGGTTTCTATTAATGTGAAGAGACACCATGGTCATGATAATTCTTATAAAGGAAAATGTTTTATTGGGGCTGGCTTACAGTTTCAGAGGTTTAGTCCATTGTTGTCATGGCAGGAAGTATGGTGTCCTGCAGGCAGACATGGTGCTGGTGCTGGAGAAAGAGCTGAGAGTTCTATACCTGGATTCTCAGGCAGCAGGGAGAGAACTGGCTTGAGCTTCTGAACCCTCAAAGCTTACTTCCTTGTGATGCACCTACTTCAACAAAGCCATACTAACTCCAACTAGGCTATACCTCTGAATAGTTCCACTCCCTATGGACCAGCCACTCAAACACATGAATCTATGGAGGTAATTTCTTCAAATCACCACAATATAGCAATACATTATTAGATCAAAGAGTACCTGTACATGCCAGGCATTATTACAAGTAGAAATGTTAGCCCAGTTAAAACTCATCAAAGCCCTGCCTAATTCTCATTTGTAGATGACTAAACTGAGGTGCACTGTGGTCATTAGATTTGACTCATATTGGACTCAGATGATAAATAGCAGAGCTGAGATCTGAATTTACAAAATGTAAGTCTAGAAAGTGCTTTTCAATAAAACTTAGTAATTAATTGTTCTGTCATGTATAACTCTGTTCAAGTATATACTTTGATTAAAATATATTTTTCTTAGTATTAATGGAAAAATCCAATGTTATTGCTAGTTTTGATAAAATCTTTGACAGTCTCATCTAACATTTCTTGTTCAGAGACATGGTTTTTCATTAATTTTCATTTGTTGGAGAATTTGTTCTCTTTGTAATAGGAGCTAAATAGTACATAAGAATCACCAAGAAATGAAAGTGACTTAAAAAAATTTCTGTAACTGAAATGGAACATTTCTCCTCTAAAAGAAAGTCGAAGGCACTTAAATATTTTGAATTCAACACTTAATGAAATAAGTAAACACATAGTGTTCTTGATGGTTCTAAACTTCTGCCTTCAGAGAAGTTCACAAGAAGCTAAAGTGTTGGTGTAGAGTGAAGACTGCTGTTTCTGAAAGCCAAGAGATTGTTGTTTTGCTACTTGGAAACCAGGGTCTCAGATTGAGAAGACAGAAAAATCAATGGTGAAAACAGCAAGACTTCAGTGAAATTAAAATTAATATACTGAAAAGTGAAGCTATGTTTAAATAAAAATAGAATCATAAAAGTCCTCATTTTCTCTTTACATCTACTGTCTCAGTCTGATCTTCAATGTGTTCTTGTAAACACACCTATAGGAAAATAATTTTTAGGCAAATTTCACTACTCATATATGATAGTTTGTATATGCTCAGCCCAGGGAGTGGTACTATTCAAAGGTGTGGCCTTGTTGGAGTACATCTGTCAGCTTGGGTGTGGACTTTAAGACCCTCATCCTAGTTGCCTGGAAGTCAGTATTCTGTTACCAGTCTTCAGATGAAAATGTAGAACTCTCAGCTCCTCCTGCACCATGCCTGATTGGATGCTGCCATGTTCCTGCCTTGATAATACACTGATCCTCTGAACCTGTAAGCCAGCCCGAATGAAATGTTATTCTTATAAGAGTTGCCTTTGTCATAATGTCTGTTCACAGGAGTAAAACCATAACTAAGACACTATGTATCCATGTAAATATATAACAATAGCCATACATCCTATTTGGACTTGATGAGATTTTAGTTACAATTTTATGTGAAAATTCTTTTTTTTTAATTTTTTATTGGATATTTTATTTACATTTCAGATGTTATCCCCTTTCCCCATTCCCCCACCCACCCAGAAACCCCCTATCCCATCTCCCCTCCTCCTGTTTCTATGAGAATGTGCCCTCACCCACCCACCCACCTGTTTCGGCCCGTACTCTTTCTCAACGCTTTGGGGGCTAAGTGCTCTGGTCAAGAGAGAGAGTGGGGCTACAGGGGCAGGAGACTCGAAGAATGGAGACAAGACAGGGTGTGATCAAGTCTCTTCTTTTGAAGGGAATTCTGAGGTATTTATATACACAAGCAGGAGAACACAGGTGAAAACACTTTACCACGTGCACCATACAGCTGAGGTCACTAAACAGCAAAACAAGCTATGTGGGATAAACAATATAGTTATCAGAGTGTGCTTCAGCTGTTATAGGCTTTTGACAACCAAGTCTTTCATCAGGGTATATGGTTCCAGATGGCTGCAAAGTTGATCTAGCCGCTTTCTACTAAAGTCGGCTCCCAACACCCACCCACTCCCACCTCCCCACACTCGAACTCCCCCACACTGGGGCATCTAGCCGTCATGGAACCAAGGACTTACTCTCCCACCTATGCCAGAAAAGGCCATCCTCCCCTACATATACAGTTGGAGCCATCGGTACCTCCCTATGTGCTCCCAGGCTGGTGGTTTAGACCCTGGGAGCTCTGGTTGGTTGGTACTGTTGCTCTCCCCATGGGGCCGCAAACCCCTTCAGCTCCTTCAGTCTTTTCTCTAACTCCTCCATTGGGAACCTCATGATCAGTTCAATGGTTAGCTGTGAGCTTATGCCTGTGTATATGTCAGGCTCTGGCAGACCTCTAAGGAGACAGCTATATCAAGCTCCTGTCAGCATGTACTTCCTGGCATCCACATCAGTGTCTGCTTTTGGTGACTGCACCTGGGATAGATACCCAGGTGGAGCTGTCTCCAGACAGCCCCTTTTTCAGTTTCTGTCCCACACTTTTTCTCCATATTTGCTCCCCTGAGTATTTTGTTACTCCTAAGAAGGACTGAAGTACCCACACTTTGGTCTTCCTTCTTTATGAGCTTCATGTGATCTGTGAGTTGTATCTTGGGTATTGTGACCTTTTGGGCTAATATTCATTTATCAGTGAGTAAATACCAGGTGTGTTCTTTTGTGGTTGGGTTACCTCACTCAGGATGATATTTTCTAGTTCCATTCATTTACCATCCATTTAACATGAATTCATTGTTTTTAATAGCTGAGTAGTACTCCATTGTGTAAATATACCACATTTTCTATATCCATTCCTCTGTTGAAGGACATCTGAATTCTTTCCAGCTTCTGGCTATTATAAATAAGGCTGCTATGAACATAGTGGAGCATATGTCCTTGTTATGTTGGAGCATCTTCTGGGTATATGCCCAGTAGTGGTATAGCTGGATCCTCAGGTAATGCTATGTCCAATTTTCTGAGGAACCTCCAGATTGATTTCCAGAGTGGTTGTATCAGCTTGCAATCCCACCAAAAATGGAGGAGTGTTCCTCTTTCTCCACATCTTAGACATCATCTGCTATCACCTGAGTTTTTTTATCTTAGTCATTCTGACTGGTGTGAGGTGGAATCTCAGGGTTGTTTTGATTTGCATTTCCCAGATGACTAAGGATGTTGAACATTTCTTTAGGTGTTTCTCGGCCATTCGAGTTTCCTCAGTTGAGAATTCTTTGTTTAGCTTTGTACCCAAATTTTAATAGGGTTTTTTGGTTGTCTGGTGTCTAATTTCTTGAGTTCTTTGTATATATTGGATATTAGCCCTCTATCAGATATAGGATGAGTAACATTCGTTTCCCAATCTGTTGGTTGCTATTTTGTCCTGTTGACGGTGTCCTTTGCTTTACAGAAGCTTTGCAATTTTATGAGGTCCCATTTGTCAATTCTTGATCTTAGAGCATAAGCCATTGGTGTTTTGCTCAGGAACATTTCCCCTTCACCCAAGTATTTGAGCTTCAGCTCCACCTTCTCTTCTATTAGTTTCAGTGTATCTGGTTTTATGAGAAGGTCCTTTATCCACTTAGACTTGAGCTTAAGCATTACCTAAGAACTAACATGTAAGTCTTCATATCTAGAAAATTAAGTCATCATTTCAAAATTGGTATAGATTGCCACAAAAATGAGGTTTTCACTGCATTTTTCAACTATTACATTCGAAACTACAGGCTCTCCTATTCACCTTAACTAAAGAATTTTGACATAAATGCTGTAGGATAGTGCTTCATGTTATTTGGGAAAGAATAGTATTTTTTTTATTTATCAATATTTGACTGAAGGACTGGACTTTTTTACTTTAATGAAAACCCCGATGCTTATTTTACAGTGTTGCTATTTCCCATCAAATAATTCGAAGGAAGGTCGTAAATAATGGATGATATAAAAACCAAATAATATCCTAAAACAGATCTGATGAAATCATGCCCAAATATCTACTATTCTAAATAGTTAGATACTATGAATAAATTATAACTAAAATCACATACACACACATGCATACACACTTATGACAAATTATGAAAATTTCACATGTCAAATAGAAAAGCAGCAAGAACACAAGTTGGTGCTGTTTATCCACAATGCTGGAAGACCTGACTTTTAATTTCTAGGTAGAGTCAAAAGCTTTTAGCATTCTGCAGCAGTTGGGATGCAGCCATGTAATAAAGGCAGTTAATCTAACCTTTGATGATAAAGGACTGCAAAAGGCTTCCAGTGACCTAACACAGACCCTAAACCTATCTTTGATCATTTAAAGAAATTCTCATGAGAATTTTAAATTTTATTTGTCATTTATGAGCTTCAGGTCCAATCTTGAACTTTTTGTATGTGTGAGTTGTTTATATGTGAGCATTAATATAAAAATGTAAGTGTTGATGTAATTCCTATAGCTGTAAGTATAGGCATAGAGGTATGAGAACAGGAATGGAAGGTCAGGAGTAAATTCTTACAGTTAAATTTAAGGACAAGTTATTACTTAGGAATCCCCAAGAGATGGAACTGACAATACACTATACACTGTATACTATCTGTGGTGAGGAGAGGAAAAGAAGAGGAGGCAGAGCTGGGAGAAAAGATAAAAGAATAGGGCAGGAAATGATGGAAAGGGCAAGGAGGAGAGGTGGGAAAATGGAAAAGGGGAGGAGAGAGAGTTAGACAGGACAGAGCTGAGAGGAGTGGAGAAGGGAGGAAATGGGAAAGTACAGTAAGTTAGAGAGAAGGGATTCACAACTGTAAAAGTTTACTGTGTGCAGATTCTGTGGGATCGGCTGGGAAGCTGTGGGTAGAGTGGCTGGGAATGCTGAAAGTTCCTCCAGGCTGGAAGTTAGGCGCAGGGCTGTGGCTACAGGCTACAGAGGCTCATCAAAGGCCTTCTCCACGGTGCCTACCCCCCCACCCCCAATGACATGAAAAGGTCCATGAGTTTTACAGGTTTTATTTCCATGGCAGATGTGCCTCCCCCCCACCCCCAAGCCTTGTGAAACTCAGGGCAGACCTGAGTTAAATAGGGAGGGAGAGAGGAGGGAGGGTCTGGGGAGGAATGCTTAATTGGCTCCACCCTCTGGCCTTCAGGCATCTCATTAGTATGTAAATATCTCTAGGGCCTGAGGCCTGTAGTCATGCCCTTTACCTGTGCTCTTTGGGCAGGGTTGCATTGCCCTGAATGTGACTGAACTGTGTTAGGAGTCTGGATTCTGGGAGCACAGTGGAATGGATGCCTGTCCCTTACAGGCAATGGACACCTGTTGGGTCTCCAGGCTTTCCAGCCAGCGCTTCAAACAAAACCAGCCATCCTATTGAATACCCCCAAACTCAGGAGACCCTTACTCAAGTCTTGGGAAATCACGGCCACCCAAAAATCGCAAGACACCATACCTGGATGCAATCAGCAGAGGTTTATTAGGGAGAGTTGGCCAGCCAACGGTCAAACTGCTTGCCGGTCAAACTGCTTGCCAGTGCAGGAGCAGAATTTGACAAAAGATCAGCAAGCTGAGGGGCTTTTTATAGCACAGGGTGGGGAAAGGGAGGAATTTTCACACGGTTACACATGATTGGTTGCTTTACAATTTTTGAACATCAGTAGGCTGTACTAGTCAATGGGTGTGGAGGACAGTTCCTGCAGGTGGAAGCTTATCTAGGTTAGCAGAGCATCTAGTTAGATTTAAATTACAGCCTTCTGGAACACTGGGAAGACCTCAAGTGTGGGGGAAGGGTAACCAAGGAAACATAACATAAAAATAGTAGAAAATACACTTATCTTTTGTAAGATGTAACCTCGCCCAACCATTCATCTTGTGGTCAGCCAGTTCCTGGGACCACCCAGATGACTTGCATCTTTCTTTGTAGTCAGGAATGTGTCTTCCTGCTTTCCGCCTTCCCCACCCACAGGTGGGTTCTCTTCCCTGAGGCTTGAGGAATGTTAATCCAGCAAGTGTCCTCTGGCTCAGGGATAATGTACTCTTCCCGGAATGTATCCTGGGGCAGTGAAGGCCTGAAATCTTACATTCAGTTCCACTTTCTGGAACCTGCATTTTTTTTTTCTCAGCTCTAGGGGTAATGAAAAAGCCTGTATATATTTTATAAAATGATCTTTATAATTTTTCACTCTACACTCTCATGGTCCTACAGAAAGCTACAGACCCAGAGAATGGATGTGGTTCTAAAGGTCAGGCTCTATTCTATCAAACCCTTTGACTGGTCACATGAGTCTGACTTACACTCTAGAGGGTACTCTGCTTATTAAAAGTTAAAATTGTTAAATACTAGTCTCATCCCAAATGCACTTTTACAGCAACACACAAAGCAATACCAGACTCCATGAGCATTCTGGCCTAGATAAGTTAATACACAAAATTAAATACCTTTCCCTCCTTGTGACCATGGAAAAATGAAATATTCATGGGTAAGAAAATGAATTGTTTATAAACCTGAACTCAATCAACAAGAAAAATTCACAAAAATCATGAATATACTTAAAATTTGTAGAGAAATGATCTAGAGTCTGAGTTCTACAAAAAGCAACTTTTCTGAGTGGAATAGGTGTAATTTCAGATGTTGACAGTTTCTTCTTAACTTTTCAGACAATATATTTTGGTCATATTGTTTCCTCCTATCACCACTACTGCTTGCCCACTCAATTTCATATTCTCCTCACTTAAAAATAAAACAAAGTATAATGAAAATTACCTTAACTCTCCCCCCAAATCACAGACACAAACAAAAACCAAACAACAAGGAAAAGCAAAAACCATGGAATTTGTCTTTGCCAACTGCTGCTAAGCATGCCTGAATTTTTTTCTCCCTTGAAGAAACTTATTTTCTCTTTCCCAATAGCTATCGCAGATAGTTTCTTGGTTAGTGTTGGGATTTTGTATCTACTTACTGTTCTCCACTTACTGTTATCTGCTTTGAACCTGTTTAGGTCTTGTGGATGCTGTTTGCCTCTGTGAATTTGCAGGTACATCAGCCTTATTGTGTGTGGAAGAGTTTTCTTGGAGTTGTCTGCCTCTGATTCTTTTAGCTACTCTCTCCTGCAAGGAGAGGAGGAGTTTGCTACAGAGAGGGTTATGTTTTGTTTTTTTTGTTTTTTTTTTTTTTTTATGTTTTGGTTTACTAAGTGAGACAAGGTTTCTCTGGCTGTCCTGGAATTCTCTCTCAGTGGAGCTAGCCTTGACCTCAAAGATCTGCCTGACCCTACCTCCTCAGTGCTGGAATTAAACATGTCCATCAATATACCTGGCTCTGCTTGTTGTACTTTTAAGGAACACTTACAGAGCATCCATCATGTCTACCTAATAAATTACTTTAGGAAGAAGTCTGTGTTCAGAATTTCAGGGCAGGAATCATAAGTGTATTTTGCTAAAAGGATATTCTAAACACGTTATAAGTGTAAGTTAAGACTACTATGAAAATAGTGACTGAGATTGTGGAATTCAAAATCAAGATGTGTCTACAGACATGTTACATGTTTTCTACTATAAGCTATTTTGAAAGTTTAAACCATAGTGACGTGATGCATTTGAAAAACAATATGGACATGCCAATTGACTACCTACAGGAATGTATGTATACACATTTGTATATATAATACGTTGACAAGTCTCAGGAAAATAGTTTTAGGCTAAAAGCTTTATTAAGGTTTAAAGGGGTTGTTGTAGAAAGACACAATAGAAATGCTAGGAAGATAAAACAAGAGAGACACAGAAATTAATTTCCTATTATTTGTTCATCTATAATTCTCAAAAGGTTTAACACCAGATTAGACTTACTTGAGCAAACTCCCGTTTATTCTCTGAGCTTTCCCCTTGATAATTTAGACCACATTTCTTTGACTAAGTCTTCTAGTGTTGATTTTGTTTTTCTACTCCTTTCTGCCTCCCTCTTTGCTGTTGTATGGTGGTTGTATATTGAGTTAAAGGGAAATCTCACAGGAGAGTTGTCTTTTATGTGTCTATAAGTGCCATGTACCCTTACAACCATTATAAATAAATAATCATCGTCATTGGGGATCAAATAAAGCATAAAAATGTCAACCTTTCAAGGAAAAATGAGTTAGCTTCCTTTCTCTAACTGTACCTTAGAGGAGCATTCTTATAAAATTGGAGAAACTTTTCAAGAAGTATGTTATTTAAGTTAAAAGAGAGAAAGAGAGAGAAACAAAGGGTGATGCTTCCATCTAAGGGTAAACAATTTTCCTGAATTGCCTGGTTTGAGCAGTGGAAATTTTGTGTACCAGAAAACTCATAATGCCAGGAAAACTGGAGAAGATGGATGCCTCATATCATTCTTCTTTCATACATGGAAAGCAAATGCCTTTGACTAAAAATTACATATAATGAAACTTTGGGGCAAAAATATCATAAATAGTAATAGAAAGTTATTTCCCATGTCAAGGTCCTATATTCCTATTTTTAAAAGTTTATGTTTTAGACATTGTTTATTCAAATTTGATTAAATATACATCTTAAGTGAAAGATTTATGTAAAGGAAATATTTTCCTTTAAATTCACATTTATTTTGGATAAATCTCTGATATTTATATTTTCATTATGTATTATAGATAAAAGTTGCATTTTTTTCTCAGACATACAGGTATGTGGTAAGTTGAAGAATATAGTGTTATGAAGTCAATTACTTCTTTTTCAATGAACATCTTAAGAATGTTCCAGAGCCTTGCCTTTGCCTGTGTGGACCATCTATGTTTTGAACAAAAGAAGTAGTTAATAGACAGTGGAACTCTCAAGTTCAGTTAATGTGCTCCTAAATTACAATGCAAGCACAATCCTATTCTCCAAGCAATTGACCAAATCCCTTATCTCTCTGAAGTTAAAGTATATTTTCCATATTTAATAGCTTATGAAATGTAAAAATTTCCCTTGATCAAAATGAGCAATGTTTCTGGGACAGTATTAAAAATGTTCACTCATGGACACAATTATCTGCCGAGTGCTCTGTAGTTCCAAAGAGGAATAGCACACGACTCTGCCTTCAAGAGGTTCACAGCCTTTTCAATGTGAAAATAAAATGAACATGTTCATGACTGCTGTGTACAATATAATTCTATATGTACAACTGATGACTTCATTATACTGTTAAAAACAATTATAAAAGTGTAGTTTGATCATGAGTCTATGTGTTTAATCTCTCATTAATAATCCACATTTTTAAGCTTTTCTTCTTGGTACTATGGAATATTGCCTATGAGCTGTGAACAACAAATGAAGGCGATAAATATCACATGACATTCATTGTATTAGGATGTAAAGACAATGACCAGGTGCTCAAATGTATAAAATTTATTTGTCACAAATAGGAACAATTATTAACAAAGAAATGGGCGAATGAGGTGAGTCACCTCCTGAGAGGTTCTGAGGGCTATATAAGTTACTCACATGGGGTGAGGCTGGACAAGGGCTTTGCAAAGGACATATCTGTTTCAGTGTTCTGGTTCTTTCCAAAACATTCTCTAGTACTTTACTTAAGTAGTCACTGATATGCATGTGCTGTTCTTGCTAATTATTTTGAGATGCAAATACTAAAATTTACATCATTTTCCAAGTCTTTCATACTTTATCCCTTTGATACAATACCCTTTTTCTTAATTTTTTTTTAAGTTGCCCCATCAGACTTGGTATTTAATACTGTTTTTCCTCCTGCAACATTTTTATTATTTCTTTGATCCTGATTCCTATTCTTCTTCTAGTACAGCATATAGGTAGGTGGGAAAGGAACTAATTAAAATAAGGAGAATATCCAGGGAGAATCAAGAATTACATAGGTAATTTTAATTTGCTAGAGCATATTATATGTGATCTTACTGCTTAAAAAATAGATATACTAGAAAAATAGATATTTTTAAATAGCAACCATGTGCTTGCCTCCATCTTAGGTGATGACATCACTAGGGAGAAAGCAACTATGTGACTAGCAGCCATCTTTACTAAGGTTAAGGGATACATGCCCTGTAACTTCACTAGCAGCTTGGTTAAGATGACCAGTTGGAATAAAGCAACAATTATAAAATTTCCTAGTCCTACTGAGCCTTCTGCTTATTGTTGCATTTCTTTTTTAGACTAAGGAGACAGTAACAGGTCTACAAAGTATCTACTCAATATATCTAAAGGTCTACTCAAATTAACAAAAACTGACTAAGAGTTCTACTTCTAACTATGTTTTTGCTAACTGTTTTCAATATCAGGCTTCAAGAAATTTAAGATAAGAAACTATATGTTTGATAAGTTATATATATTTGAAAAATAGGGTTTAAAAATTCTGAAAGCATACTCATGTTAATAGTAACTGAGGAAAAGGTAGATGTCTAGCCTCTTGAGCCCTGCTAACTTTATTAAGTTTTAGGTATTTGTCTAGCTTCACGTCTTTGTTTACTTCACTAGGCTATAGCTATTTGGATAAACTAAGTCATACAAAATAAAACCACCCCTTCAATATTCTATGATAGTACACTATAAAAGGATAAAGCTACCAGTTTCTCTGTGGACTATACTTATGGTTTAAAGTTCTATTTGGATGCTAAAGGCTCTTCAAGTAAATCTCCAACTCAATTTTTAAGGTTCAAACTTAACAGAAATAAAGATGTAAAATCCTAATCTTACAAAAGTAACTAATGTGTTGTAAACTGTTAAAGATAACTAAGGTGTGTAAGTTAATGGTCAGTTATCTCATAAAGGCTCAAATTCTTCAATGTTCTCAGAACTATGTTTATAGCTAAGCAAAATTCAAATGTAATTCATTTACAATAACAAGCTGTATTTAGCTTCTACTATGTGTTTTCATGGTTAAGCCTAAAGAAAGTAACTAAAAACAAGTACATTTTGTTTAAATCAGGATACTTAATAGATAATGGTCCTCAAACTCTTTAGAGAGCTGTTGAATATGACATTTAAAGGATTAATATATAATAATAAAAAAGCTTTCCATGATAGACAGAAATGTTACCTCGAAGTGTAGACCCTAAGTTCTCCCAAGAACATGAAGGGCACAGACTTCTAAACCTGAATTATGGTAACACTTAGAACCAAGCAAACCTGTTCCATACCTGGCCTGCTTCCAGGGTCTTGCCCAAAGTGTAGACACCTTTGGGTTAGTTGTCCTACTCGGCCTGGCCCAGTTAGGTCAGTTTTCCCACATTTCTGGGTCAGGGAGCCGAAGGCTAATGTTGAAGATTTAGTATGTGGTACCTGAAGAGCAACTACCTCTACTTCACCCTCCTCCCCTAGACACACCCATTCCCCCCATTGAAGCCATCGAGACCACAGGATCCTAGGGTAACTGCCCACATAGTGGTCTCTGTCCCGTTAATTGTTACATAGTCCAATAAATGATACATTGGCTTATATCCCCAGCTGTAATTTATCCTGCATAGGTCTTTGATAGCATTGCTGACAAGGCTAACTGTACGTCTGCCAGTTTAACTGCAACAACATACTATCTTTTTCCCAGCTCTGCAGCTGCTTCTCAGTTCATTGTTGCTGAAGTCCCTAGGTGTGTTGAGAAAGGCAGCTGTTTACCTGTAAGGACACACTCACAGAAGGGTTTCAAAGTAACTTGTTATCACTGCTTTGTTTAAAGGAATTTGCTTTCCAATGACTGTTCTCAATAATCAACCCTCTGTGTCCCATGGTAAATGGTTACATAAAACAAAAAGGTTCAAAGTTTTTGAAAGTTGTGTCTAAGAAAGTTATTTAAGCTGTGTAAATGCAGGTTGTAAAGGTATAAGAAACTGATTTAAAGTACATAAAAAAAGAAGTTCAGAGTTTTAACATTAATCAATAGAGATTATTAAATTACAAATCTAACCTTGGTAAAGCACTGATTGCTATTACTATGGTCACAAATTCAAATTTTTTCTACTTTATTTGGTTGTCTTCTAAGTGTAGGTAAAATGTGCTTCTCACTGGGCTGGAAACATCTTTGTGCAATCTATATATAAATCCTTTGGACAGAGGAAAAATGTTAATGTTTTTACCTAATACCATATTCGGATCCCTGAGCTTTTATTATGAGTTAAAGGCAGGAGTCTCATTTTTTTTGTTGTTGTTGGTTTTGTTTCTATTTTTTCTACAATGTGGATTTCAGTACAAATTACAAATAGTGATAATGCTAATACAGTTAAACTTTTATCTCTTTTTGTAACCTTAAAAACTATCAATCATGTAAGCTTCAGGGTGTTGATTTGGATACACTCTCACAAGTCAGATACACTCAGATAAACACTTCTAAATTTCCCCACCTACCTATTCCTGAGGGTGGGGTATCCCCCCCCCCCACTGGTCTTTGAGCTCCCCCTAACATAACCTTGGGTTTAAAAGTTTCAAATACACACCCAAGATAGAAATTTCCCTGTAATCTCCTTAACTTTACCTTCTTTCCCTAGTTTCTCTCTCCCGACAGGTTTCCAGTCAACTCCAGACTGCTTCCAGGCAGTCTCACCAGATCTATGTATATCCTAGACTACTTCAAAGTGGCCTTTACTTCCCGAGCCCCAGGTGGTTCCACAGAACTGGAGCAGTGAGCAGAATAGCCTGCAAGTCTGTTTGTCTCTTTCTTCCTGTCCTTTGACCATCATTCCAGCCGTCCTGGGCTCCAGCCGGGACACCTCAATTTCAGCAGGAAGTAGTTATAGATTACTTTGGTCTTTTCATCAACAAAAGCCAGGAAGGTTGGTCTGAAACCCAGAACAAGCCTCACTCAGTATCTTCTCCAAATACTTTTCACCCTGCTTCTTCCACTAAACCTCTTCCTACCAGAGACTGGGCTTCAATTCCCTCCAGCCCCCAACCTCATCCCTAGATAATGCAGACTTTTTGGCTACTTCAGTCTCTTGGCCTGGTCTGCCTTTCTGGTCGGCTGCTCCTCTGTTTTTTTTCTCTACCCTTCTCTCCTCTCAAAGTCCAGTTTCATCTGCTGGACTCTTCCCTCCACCTGTTTTCTCCCTACATCGACAATAAAAATCTCCACATTTTAGGAGTAGCCACGTCCTCATTTTATTTCTTTTCTTCATTCTTTTGTTCTACTTTTCAACCCGTATTGTTGGTGTCTTAATTTCTGAGTCAAGTGAGCAATTAACTTGCCATGTGCTTTACTTTAAAATCCTGCAAGTTTCCTATTCAAAATGAGATCTTTTGGTTTAGTGCCCAATTATCTTTTTTTTTCAGTCAAATGAGTTAGTTTTCAGTACTGTAAACTATCATGATACTTGATAACACTGTAAATCCTGAGATTTTGTTATTTGCTGAAAAGCCCTGTTTCAAATTGTGATGTGGCTCAGCCCTTACTACACACCTTTAATTTCTCTGGCTGGAATATAGATACACCCTAAGTAGACACCTTTAATCCCAACACTGACAGTAAAGTTAGTCTATAGAAGGAAACACTCATGTTTAAAAGTGATGTCTAATTGATTGGCAGACAACGGGATGAATTAGAGAAAGATTTGACAGAATAGGATGTGCCCAACTCTCACAAGAAGGCAGAAGAAAGAGAAACTACTTACTTAGCAAAGTAGAGAACTAGAAAAAAAGAAGAAAGGCAGAAAGGCAGTTTTACTGGGACAGTTATGGAGAGACAGGTTACAGAAAAAGAACAAGCTAGACACAGATGAAGATGGAAAGAGCCAGGGAATGAGAAGGATCCAAAAGTTTAGAACATATTATCAAAATTAGCATGATGTCAGCAGAACAATTCAGAAGCGGCTGACAGGGCTGACAGAGAGAAGCCAGATTGAATCAGTCAGCTTGGAGAAGGGTGTTGAGCCAGAACAGCTGAATTGAACCAGACAGCCAGAGTTCAGAAAGAACTAGGAAGGGGTGAGCTTATTTAGCAGCAAGTCTTGGCTGAATACATTCTAAGCCTAGATTAGATTATATGAAGCTAGAAGCTTTCAGGACTAGACCTAGGTTAGCAGACTGAGGCAGTAAGCCTTAGAAATGACAATTATATCAGGTGTGTAAGGATACTTACAATCCTATAATAGTTAGTTCAATTAATTTCATCTCTACCCAGCAGACTTCCACAATAGTTAGTTAGGAAGTTTTATCAATAACTTTCCATAGTTATGATTCTATTTTCATGTATAGAATTCTTTATCTTGAACAATGCAAAACTCGTTCAATATATCTAGGCATAAAAATACCAATTTACTGAAAAATTCTAGCAAAAAGTTTACTCATCTTAGTAATGACCTATTTAATAAATAAATAAACTTACTTTGTTTGATTTTAATGCACTTTGAAGATATTTTACTTTTTTTTAAAAAAGGACAATTTTAATACATAAATTTTTTTCACAAACAAACCTTAACATATGTTCATTAACATTTTTTACTATACATAGACATTTAATTGCCAATTAAATGTAGAAATCTGGTATTGTTTTAGAAGTAGAAAAAAACAAAAGTATTTTATACTGAGCAATTAAATTTATTTAAGGATACTTAAACTTACTCTTTTAAGTGACCCTTTACTTTTAAGTGTTTGAAAATTGCACATATATCTGGATGTTAATAAATTTGTATTTGAATATACTCTCAGATTTTCACTGTTTTGGTATGAATTTGTTTTGAAATTTATCCTTAGTTTACATCTGGATAAAGATATTAGCAAAGAACATGCACACACATGGCTACTAAGATGACCACAGTACGGATCTAGTGAAAACAGTTTAATAATCTAATTTTGCCTCTATTTTTGATCAATTCTTAACTGTTTTTTGTTGTTGTTGATATAAATGTGCAAAAAGAATTGGCCTATTGAAAAAATTCCTACTGCCTTTAATGTCTTACATTGTTATCTTTGCTATAGACTTAAAGATAAATGCACCAGTAATAGTCCTTTACATCTCAATAAAAAGAAAAACAAAGCCCAAGATAGTGGAACAGACATGATGAACATGGTAGGAGGTAAGTTGTCTCTGTTCCTGACATGGGAAGCTTCATGGTCCCCAGAGAATTTCACACCTGCTTTAGATGTTTATTTTTAAAGTTAATGTGTACCCATTGTAGTAGGAATGTGACTTTTCCCCTAAATATTCCTTTCCTGGTGTCTTAACTTTTACTGTGGCAGTATTAAGAGGAGGTGGCTCCTTTAAAAGTTGAATTCTAATAGGAGATAACTAAGTAAGTCATTGGGTAATCACTCCAAATCCAAAAATGCTAGGTCTTGTGGGCTGAGTTCCCAGGGCAACAAGTTGCTATAAATGATCACCTCTAACCACCTAATAACCCCATGTGTTCTCTTGTATACGTATGTATTCCAGCTACCGTGATGAAAGAAGCCCTCTCAGACTTTGGTAAAATCCAGCACTATAATCTTGAAGTCCTAAAGAATTAGAGTAACCTTGATTATTTATTCAGAATTTTGTTTACAGAAAGGAAAATAGACTGAAACAGTAGCTTGTTAAATAAATTCTATCAATGTTGATTGAATCTTGTCATCCCACTATTTAAGGTGATATTTAACTTGCTTTTTTTCTTCTCCTTCCCCTTTTCTTTTTTTCTTTTCTATTAATAACATTATAATATATATCAAAATCTTCATGCACAGACTCCTCAATATTTTTTAAAAGATTCTTAAGATATGAAGTCTTCTATAGAGAATTTATATATTTTAATCTCTAATAACTTTGTAACTGTTCTTTAAAGGTACACATAGAGTTCTGACTTCCAGTAGTAATTCATAGCTATACTCATTTTGTATAGAATACTTTTAAGAACTGAGAGAGTTCGTAGTCTAATATAAACAGTCCCTGTATGAGAAGAGTAGAGAAAAGAGAAGAGAAGAGAAGAGAAGAGAAGAGAAGAGAAGAGAAGAGAAGAGAAAACACGGGAAGGGGGAGAGGATGGGGAGGGAAGGGGGAAGAGAGAGGGAGGGGAAGGAAGAGAAGGAAAGAAAAAGGAAGGGAAGAGAACAAAGTGGAGGGAAGGAGAGGGAAAGGGAAGAAAGGGAAGGGAAAGGGAAGGAAGGGGAGAGGAGGGAAGGAGACACAGAAACAGAGACCCACATGGAAATACTCTGTAATAATAATGGCAGGCTGCAGTGATATGTCTATAGTGAAGTAACCACAGAAACTAGGATAGAAGCACAAAACAGATCCTCTCATTCAAAGTCTTCAGTATGAGACAAATATGTCAACACTTGGCTTGACACATTTACCCTCCAGAATCATGAGAGATGATGAAATTTAAACTTGGGGATCCTCTGGTTAGTGGCAATTGATGCTACCAACATACCATTCTTCTCCATTACCCATTTCCTACAGGGAAAAAACAAAACAAAACAAAACAAAGACAAAGACAAAACAAAAAGACTGCTTTAAAAAAGTTAAGTGGCAACTGGTCTTACAAAAAAGTGGGAAAAAAAAGATTTTTTTTTTCTAATATGGGTAGAAGGACCTCCTGAAGAACTGTAATAAGAGATGAAGGACTCAAAGCCACATGTCCAGGCCAGGTTGGTAGATAAAAGAGACAGAACAAAGCAGGAGGGCTTAAGTTTTCATGTAAATAATCATCCACTAGGTGAGATGAAAACATCAAAACAGCAGAGGTGGTGGGTTGTTTAAAGCCTTAATGAATCAAATGTTTGGGACTGAAGGAGCAGAGACCAGGTAACATTAAAACAGAAATCATGAATAATGGAAGGAGGAAGAGGGCGTATAATGAAGCTGAAGCTGCTCACTCCCTTGTACCACAGCCTCTTTTATTTCTGGTTGCTCACAGAGAAACTTCACTGCTCTCTAATCCTCGCCTTATGCTTATAGGTATTAAAATCTAAAAACAAATAGCTCACTACTATGGGACTTCCCAAGCAGGGTGCAGACACAGTTTTCTGGCTGAGGAATTTCTTCTATTGATCATTTAAGCCAGAATCTTCATAAAATATTAACATTACAAGTCTTGGTTAGAAGATGTTAACCGCTGAGCGCCTCTGGTGAGATCTGAGCTCATGCTGGACTGTAACGCTAACATAATGCTTTCCTTTTAAGTCAGCAAACACAAGGATACATCTCCTTTAAACTATAGAGGAAAATTTCGAAGGGTATTGTGAAACACCCTGCAGTTATTGAACAGTAAAGAAGTATTTCTCATTTTGGTGCAACACCTAAAAATAATGGTGGTTATTTTCAACATTTCATGGCATTCAGAGCTCAGTGTGATGTTTTGCTCAGAGACCGTTGTAATCCCAAATGAGAAAAAAATATGCAATGCTATAAGAAATAAATACATAATGTTGTAGCTAACCAGAAGTAGATGAATGAATGAGTAAAAAAATTTCAGAGATACATTTCTGCAACAGGACAATAGTTCATCACTTGCTGAAATGTTAAAGCAGATATATGGCTGAAAACCTTAAGGGATATTTTCCTAACTAATGTAAGATAGAAATATCTTCAAAAATGTTTTTGATAATGTATATTAAATGGCGTGATATCCATGATTTTCTAATTTGGTTATTATTTCATTTACTTAAATTACATAAGACTCTTATAAATAAGTTGAATTAAAAAGACTAATATGTTGTGTGTATTCTAGGACATAGATAATAGAAGGACAAGCATATGGTCAAGCGCTATTCCTGGCCAAATAAGAAAGATCAATTATAGATTCAAAGTACACAGGGAAGCACAATTATGAAGTAAGGGAATTTTCTTTAGAGAAGTGAGACATGAGTTGGTGAGCTGACTCTTACAAATTTGGTAGGGTTTCATCAAGCTGTGAGAGGGAGAGAGGAAGGCAAGCAGAGAATGTTGAAATGAAGGCCCCTGGAAAGTAGATTTAGAACTCATGATGTGGTCCTGTGTGATTAGAGTATAGTAGTAATAAATTATACTATCTGTATCTTGCTCTGACAGCTATGTCGAATACAGTTTAGCTTCCTCATGCTACATCTCTTCTGGGATGCTGGGAGTGATGTCCAGGAAGGCACAGACTGACAATCGTCAGAAAAGAGTCGCAAGGTACCTGAAAATTTAGTTTGTTATGTGAAATATTCCCTGGTTGTGTGTAGTTAAGTAGATTCTGTCTGCCTGTCAGGTAAAGCAGTGTTCCATTGAGAGTGTCAACACTCTCAATCAGCTTCTGTTAGAGTATGGTGGCTAGCTGTACCACTGCTGGAATCCCAGTGAAGTAAAGGATTTTCAAAATAGTAAGAGCAGTGAGTCATAAGGTCAAGATAAATTATTTGAATAGTATTCCTTATGAAGTAGTAAATTATGGAAAATATCAACAAAGGCATAATGTGCACAAATTTGACCTTTTCAAAAAGGTATTATATATAATATATATAATCATATAAATATATGATCAGCATGTCCTCTACAGGACAGTTGCTTAGTCTCAGTACCCAGATGGCAGATTAAAGGGTTTTGTTTGCTTTTCAGGAATTGTCTTTCTTTCGATATTTCTTGACAGATTTTCCCTTCAGATTCTTTTAACATTTGTAATGTAAACCTTTGAAAAACAATGTTTACATTGAGCTACTTGGCCAAGCTATTTGTGCTTGTGTATTGTGCAAGTCTCGGTTTAAAAACTAGATTATTTATTTTCAACATACTGGAAGGAGTTAAAGGGAAGAATTGGGGGAATAAGGTCAAAATGCATTGCATTAAATTCTCAAAGAATTAATAAAACATTTTTACAATCTCTGGCATTAATGTAACCATTGTTTCATTAATTGAATGCTTGAAAATCAATTCGCCTTCCTTTAACCTAATTTCTGGCATAAGATCCACAGAGACCATTCAACTAGCATCAAAATATGATGCAGGAATAAGATAACTGAATTGACACATATTCCTCAGAGCAATTCTATCCACCATTTCTTTTTCCAAAAGAGTTTTGACAACTTGTCAAATGTTTTCCTATAAAAAGTCATCATATGACTGCCTTCATCAAACCACCCATCAGTCCACGCCCATCCAGGCTTGAAATAGAATCAGTTTTTCCTCAATTGGTTTCAGTGTTGTTCGTAAGAATTGGTCAAGTCTTCATAACCTGAGAGGAAAATGGTTTATCACATAAAGCAACAAATGGGACATTTATAATGAAGACATGTATTTCTCCTTTATTACTCCATAGTTTCACATAGGCCCCATGATTTTCTATTTCTATTCTCTTGCGTAGCTGCTGGACTTCCCTGGAGACATTTTTCGTATGATGGAAAGAAGGTGCTAATGTAGATAATGTAGTCTACAGAGTAGAATATCACCACTGGAATTTGGGGGATTATATCTATCTATCTATCTATCTATCTATCTATCTATCTATCTATCTATCATCTATCCAACTACCTATCTAATCAGAGAAACAACCTCTCTGTTCTCTCTTCAGTTTCAGAGTATTACATAGGATTCATGGCTCAGAGTCATAACTAAACAGATTCAATGAGTAAGTTCTTAATAAAACCAACTTCACTCTGGTGAGGACCCTTGTCATATCTTTCCTTGGTTTTTAATATGTTAATTCTATCAAAGTGAAATGTGCTGTGTTGTATCCCTTGTTTTTTTTTTTTAGACAAAAATAATGCCAAGCTGTTTGTAAAACAAAAGTCTCACATTCTACAAAACATGTTTTAGACTGGTCTAAATAGTTCTTTAACAATTTCATAGTCAGTTTAGTATTTCAAAACCATAATTATAAAGATCATGTTAAAATTTATTTCCATCACTTGTAAGGATAAAAATGATAAAAATTCAGTCTATTTATGATTCAGGAACTTTTTTGTGCAAGAGGGAATCATATTTAGTTAGTATGAAAACAAAACTAGCACACATTACTGAATATATTAATTATATACTGTGATTTATACCTACACAGTATTTATCTGAAAATTAGCCTTATGTCTTAGGATTTTCATTACTGTGAAGACATACCTTGATCACAGCACCTCTTATAAAGGAAAACATTTACTTGGGGCTGGCTTACAGTTCAGAGGTTTAGTCCATTATTGTTATAGCAGGAAGCATGGCTGTAGCCAGAAAAACATGGTACTGGAAAGGAAGCTAAGATTTTTACACCTGGATCCACAGGCTGCAGCGGAAGAGACGAAACACTGTGCCAGTCTTGAGCTTCTGTAATCTCAAAGCCCACCCTCAGTGACATACTTTCTCCAAGGCCACACCTACTCCAACAAGGCTACAAGACCTAATAGTGCCATGCCCTATTTCCAAGCAATGGACTCTATGAGCCGATTGGGGTTATTTCTTTTCAAACCACCATACTTTACATACTCTTGATCTGAGCTGAGACTCCAGGCCTTGTTGTACAAACAGGGCAGAGATAGAACTCACTCCTTCCATGTAAGACCAGGATTTTTCTAGCTAAGTTGTATGTTCAGCCCAGTATTCAATGACAGGGGAAAGTGGCTTTATCCACTATTTTAGTCTAATTTTCCCCCCAAAAGTTGAAATTTTAAAATTGGCAATAACTCAGAGAGAAATCTAAGTCTTTCCATGTACAATCCTTCTTTAGTTCTCTCTCTGGGAACAGTTTTGCCAGGAAATTTGAAGGATATGAGACAGTCACAAAGTTGAAGGAGCATATTTAGGGCTGGGTGTATGCTTAGCATGAGGACAAAAGTAACAGAGGAATCCTCAGATTCTATATTCATTATACTTTTGACTAAATAATAAAAAGCTTCTGTTGGAAGTGTGAATTCAAACCAGAAATTGTTCCCATGCTAAGGAAGACAGGTTATGTTCAAAATATGTAGATGAGCCCCTTTCTGAAGCCCCCAGGTCCATTGGGTACTTCAATGTACATACCCATCTATGAACCTCTGTACATTAGTGAAGACCATATCCCCTCACTGTGAAGTTTAAAGCATTACTGCCATTGAGACAACCTAGTGCCTAATTTATTTAGTGAGCTGGTATTTTCTTAAGCTGAATGAAGACCTACTATAGGTTAAAACACATCTAGAACATACTTAGAGTTGACACTAAAGAATTCTTAAGTTAGAATGAAGTATTCATTCCAGAACTGGTTATATGCCTTAGGTTATGATTCCAGGATCATTTAGAAGTTCAATGTCAATATATCTAATGAGTCCCTTTCCTGTTTCTATTAGTGTCAATTTTCATACACCATACAATTATTAGTAAAATACAATAATACATAGGCCTATACAATATAAAATATGCAGGCAACAAGACAGATGAAAATAGAACAAATGTCAGAAATATCACCTAAAAAATGTGCCCACTGTAGTGCTTTATCCTTTTCTCGCCCCACTTTTTCCTCTTTACTCATGCATACGAGTATATTTTTGTCTGCATAATTTATACTTAAGGGGAATGTATAATTAATATGAAGAATATATATACACCCCAAACACCTCTAAATCACCCTAGATAGAAAATTTTTGCTGTTAAAATTTTGCAGTGAGGGGGTTGTAGAGATGGCTCAGTGGTTAAGAGCACTGACTCCTCTTCCATAGGTCTTCAGTTCAATTTCCATCAACTACATACATGGTGGCTCACAACCTTCTGTAATGGGCACCAATGCCCTCTTCTGGTGTGTCTGAAGAGAGCAACGGTATTCCCACATACATAAAAAAAATAAATTAAAAAATGTTAGACATGAAAAATATACTTTGATATACAGTATTATGTATAATGCTTTTTACAGAGGCAGGGTGATTTATTTTTGAATGAAATATTACTTATTTAATCATTCCTTTTGTCCAATACTTATATTACAAACAATATGTTTTCTTTCAACTTTAAAGAAATAATTATGTATTAACTTTGTTGTTATACATATTTATATCATCAGGAAATGCTTTACAATGTGAAAATGTCTTTGTTAGACTGTATGAAGTTCTTATATGATACTTTTAAAGACATATGGTAACATATTTTGAGTTTATTTTTTATAGTGACTACTCTTGATCATTTTCTTTATTTTTGATGTAGTTCTTATTAAATATATCTCCTTTATTATTAACAGGCACAAAAAATCTTTGATGTTAACAATTATGCACAATTTAGTGATTTAAAATAACTTTGAATTTAATAATTTCTTATATTTAAAAATATCCATCTTTTCATCAGTATTATTTATTTATTTATTCTTTAATTCTCTTTTTTACATTCAAGTCTTTATCCCCTTCACATCTGCCCCAAACTGCTCCTCATCCCATACCTCCCCCCAAACCCCTACCCCAGTCTTCATGAGGATGTCCCCATCCCCCTACCCCACTCCACCAGACATCCCCACTCCCTGTGGCCACAAGTCTCTCTAGGGTTAGGTGCATCTTCTCTCTCTGAGGCCAGACCAGGTAGTCCTCTACTGTATATGTGTCAGGGGCCTGGTTGGTAGCTAAGTGTCTGAGAGATCTCGGGGTCCAGGTTAGTTAAACTGCTGGTCTTTCCATGGGGCCAGCCTCCATTTTCCTCCTCAGCTTCTTTCAGCTTTTTCCCAATTCAACCTCAGGGGTCCCTGGCTTCTGTCCATTGGTTGGGTGCTAGTATCTGCATCTGTCTCTTTTGGCTGCTTGTTGGGCCTCTCAGAGGGCAGCCAGGCTAGGCTCCTGTCTGCAAGCACACCACAACATCAGTAAAAGGGTCAGGCCCTGGTGCCTCCCCTTGAGCTGGATCCCAATTTGGGCTTGTCACTGGACCTCCTTTCTCTCAGGCTCTTTTCCATTTTTGTCCCTTTAGTTCCTTCAGACAGGAAAAATTCTGGGTCAGGGCTTTGGACTGTGGGATGCCACATCTCTCCATTTGATGTCCTAAAAATATGGGATGCCTCATGAATTTGTGTGTCATCCTTGTGCAGGGGCCACGCTAATCTTCTTTGTATCGTTCCAATTTTAGTATATGTTCTGCCAAAGCGAGCACTCATCTGTATTTTTTATTTTGTATTCCAACAGGTTTTGTAAGCTATAGCTTCACACTATTCGTAGCTCCTTTGCTGAAGCTGATCATTATGTTCAATACAAAGAAGCACAGTCTAGAAAACTCTAATGCTAACTCCGCCTTAAAAACTGCTACCAGTAACTTCCTTCAAGTAAAATTGTAGGCACTATGGCTCATCCTTTTCTCCACGTTGGCCTTCTTACTCTTGCAATTATCTCATCAAAAGGTGGTTAATTTGGAGACTTGTTCTCAGTATCCATACACACTGTCATTCTGAATTGGAATCTGACTATTGGGCACCAGTGACTTCTAAAGAGAATTGATCTAATGAATTCTACTATCAAGTAAAGAGATACTGTAGCATAGAATATGGGTGATACCTAATAATTGCCTAGAACATTTATAAAATTTTGTCATACTCCTCATTTTGTATATATGTATTGTACATAGGTAATATAGCTCCATACATAACATTGAAGGCATGTACGAACATAATGTTTTGAAAGGAAGTACAGCACATTTAAGCTAATGATAGAAAAAAGTTGTCAGAATGTGGTGTTTTACTGTAAATCAATAATGCAAATTAATTTATTCAGGATTTGCTTTTATACTTCTAGTTAGAGCTTGTATTCATATCTTTGCATTAGAACAGTACACTGGATATCTGTTTTAGTCAAAAGATTACAATTATAATGTTTTAGCAAGAATATTTATAACTTTATTATGTTGTCCTTTATAGAGATCAAAGAAGAATATGAAAACGGATGTAATAAAGAATGTTTTTCAATACATAGATTAATTATAAAAAATATATTCTCTATAATGCTACATCATCAATCATAATTATAAGAAGTCATTCTTAATTATAAGAAATAATAGAAACAAAACATGCCTGGGTCTTCCAGTTGTTTTTTGTGGTTGACCACATTGTATTCTTCCATTGCAAAGTGCATTCTCAAGTTACTTTAGCACTTTGCACAGTGTTCTGAGCATCCAATAGAAGTTGTACTGGTTTGATTATCTAGATGTGTCAACCAACTGTCACTTAGAGTGCAGAGAAAGGATTTTATGGATTTGGAGAGGGAGAACACATTGGCAGAGCAATTTATCACTTGGCCTCACAGTCCAAAAGGCATTTTGGCTCTCAGTCATCAAACCATTTTGGGAGCTAGAGTGGAAACAACCACTTTACCACTATCACAGGTGTAGACATATCTTCTAATTCTGGTTTGGTTTCATTTTTACTGAGGATTAGCAAAATTCTTGTTTAGGTCAGGCTACCTTCTCATGGGAAAGTAACTTTGTCTCTCACTGTCTCTGTAAAAAGTACCTGCTGTGATTTGAATATTACAAAAATATCATCCAGGTCTCTGTTCTTTCCAATAAAGTGTTTTCATTAGCATCACATAAAAATATTTGTATCACTTTTTGACATGTGTGCTATTCATGTAGCATAGCACGTGCAAACCAGTTGTGTCATTTATTTTTCACATTACTATATTTTTAAATTAAAAAATATAAATTTAAAAATGTAAAATTTAAAATTTATTACACTGCCAGAAAAAATTATGAACCTTGTAAAATAACTTATTGATGTCAAAATTAGCAGGTTCTTTACTGAAATCTACTAAGCTTGGATCAACATTTGTCCTTGGAATACCTTATGGGAATACCTTATGGAGTGTCTACTGTGTAGGTCCTATATTTTCATATTCTCTACAGTTGGTGTAGTCAGAGAGTCACAGAATATCTAAGCTGGAAGAGATTTTTAAAACATACTTGGTTCCAACCATTTGTAGCTTGTTCCAACATAATCCTTCCCAATTGTCATCAAATCATGATTCTAAATTCTCCTGTCTTGTTGGAATAGTAAATGATCAAACAAAATTTCTAAACTGAACTATATTTTTCTGGGCTTAATTCCTCCATTTTTATTGTCAATTGCTTGGAACATACAATTCTTTATATTTTACTTAATTTAGTAGTAAATATTCTTAACAGCATGTTAAGTACCATATCCCATATCTCCCTGCATACTGATGTGAATGAACTACTTATACCATTTTACAAAAGCTGTATTTGAGTAATGTTATGATCTGATTATTAAAACCAGAATTACATAAGGTAATTCAATTATGCCCTTACAGTAATCCACAGATCAGAATGTTAAGAACAAAAGTAAAGCTTAAAATGCATCACTTCTAGGTGACATCATTTCTGACTGACATTTTATTGTCTTAAGTTATTTCACTTACTGTGTCAATATCTTAAAAATATTACTCCATATATTGTTACTTAGGTTGGTACCTAGACATTTACAGTAGTGAGAACATTAGTGTCACAGAAATGACAAATGCTAAAGATCAAGACACAATTTACCATTTTGTTGGCTACAAAGGCTTAAGAATGTGTTATAAAAAATGATAATATATCAAAATTTAAAATATTGTATTATATGTTATAAAGTTATTTAAAAATTCTATTTTTGGAAGATCATTATATAACTTATAAAACTGCATAATATCATTAAACAACTTTCCATTTTTCAATCTAAAAGGCTTAAACTATCAGTTCATATCATTTAAAAAACAACTTGACCATTTATAAACTGGGAAAAAAAATCTATTCTTTTTTCTTCTCCTTTTAAGGCAGAATTTCTTATAGCGTAGGCTGGTCTTGAACTCAATATGTAGTCAAGGATGACCTTGAATTACTTAACCTGTTTCTACCTCCTCAGTGCTAGAACTACAGGTCTGTGCTACTATAGTTTGCTCAATTTTATCTCCGTTATTTCTCTCCTGTTCTCTTCAGTTTCAATTATGTTTCTTAGAGTAGTTTCACAGCAAGTCTTAATAAGGAAGCTTCCCTTTGCAGTAAATGGGAATAAACCCACAGAGCCACAGCTGGACAATGTGCAAAGACTGAGAAGCTGTAGAGCAATGAGTACTAAATGGGATGCCTTCATCAAACTCCATCCCTCAGGGATCAAGGAGCTATGTGGAAGAGGAGAAAAACAGATCTTAAAAGCCAGAGGAAGTGGGTGAGTACAAAGAAAAAGCATCTTCCAGACGCAACAGGATTGATGGTTATATGAACTCATAGACATGGTAGTACCACACAGAGATTTTGCACAGGTTTGAGCCAGATGGGGTCCCAGAACATACAACAGAGGCTTCTTCCCCTTAACAAGAAGATATTTGTAACTGATACCCACTGGCAAAGGAAAAATCAGTTTCTTTTTCAGTGTTGTGTCTCTGAGTATATTATATATCTGACATACAGGAATAATAACTATGAGCTTTTCTTTCACTTTGTAGAGCAGATATATTATTAATTTTTGCAAGGTTTACATCATATAGTGTTACAAGGATCCTCAACTATAATCCGACTTCTAGAGCTTTGCAGAACATTATTATAACAATATCTTTTAAAAATCTTTTATTTATTTATTTATATTTTTTTGTTTTTTTTATTAGATATTTTATTTACACTTCAGATGGCATCCCCTATCCCCATTCCCCCCCCCCACCCCCCTTAGGAAACCCCTATCCCATGCCCCCTTTTCCTTTTTGCATTTATACATTTTTTTTTAAATAATGTTAATCATAGGCTTTATAAGTTTGGAATTGTTCAATCAGAGGTGTAACCCACTGACCAACCTAGATATAACAACTATCTTTGACTGGTGGAGATACATGAATATCTGTAGGGCATTTCATCAAAGATCCCTCCTTTTGAGTGCTGAGAGTCTCTCACCTCCCAGGTCTTTGTTACATTCTGGAAGTTCCCCTCCCAACCTCCTACTTTCTGAGGTTGCCTGTTTCCATTCTTCATGATGGCCCTCAGGGCTTCAGTCCTTTTCCCCCCAAGTCCCTCCCTCACTCCCCACTTGTGATTTCTTTCTTCTTCCCACGTCACACCCCCAAGTGGGACTGAGGCATCCTCACTTGGGTCCTTTACCTAGTTGACCTATTTGAGTTCTGTGGACTGTATCTTGGATGTTCTATAGAGTTGTTTTTTCTTTTTCCTTTTGGCTAATATTCAGTTATAATTGAGTACAAGCCATGCATGTCCTTTTGGGTTTGAGTTACCTAACTTAGGATGATATTTTCTAGTTCTATCCATGTGCCTGCAAAACTCAGGATGTCCTCATTTTTAATAGCTGTAGTATTCCATTGTGTAAATGAACCACATTTTCTGTATCCATTCCTCCATTGTGGGACATATGGATTGTTTCCAGCTTCTGGCTTTCACAAATAAGTCTGTTATGAACATAGTGAAGCATGTGCCCCTGTAGCATGGTGGGGAATTTCTTGGGTATATGTGCAAGAGTGGTATAGGTGTGTCTTCAGGTAGATCTATTTCTAATTTTCTGAGGAACGTCCAGATTGATTATCAGAGTGGTTGTACCTGTTGGCAATCCTACCAGCAACGAAAGAGTGTTCCTCTTTTTCCACATTTTTGCCAATATGTGTTGTCACCTAAGGTTTATCATAACATCTTATAGAAAAGATGTTCCTTTAATTCAATAAATAACTTGTATACCACCTAATACATGCTACAACTTGGTTTGAGAACATATAAGATGCAATATGTCTTTTTCCTACAATAAAGCCAATTTTAGTAAGAAAGATGAGTAAAACATACTTTTAACTCCATTGAAACACAGCTGAAAATATGACTAGAATGTATATGTTTTATAGATAAAATCTCAGGAAAATTTGACAGAATATTAGAATTTCATCTGGAAAGCAATTACTAGATTTTCATTATTATGTCTCTGTGAAAATAGCATGGCTAAGGATTGGATGAAATCTAATAATTTTTTTTTTTTTAAGTTTAGGTATTAGAACACTTGAGACTGAGGTGTCCTTATTGTTAAAGGAGGTGTATAGAGTGATTAACTTACTTATGTGTAAATTCTGTTTTATCAAAATCACTGCTTCCTGACAATAATCTCATTGCCTATTAGTGTTCATTATATATGTCAAAGGGTTTCTTTATTTTTATTTTGTATTTTTGTATTGGATTTTTAAATTTACATTTCAGATGTCATTCCCTTTCCCCATTTCACCTCCCTAGAAACCCCCATACTATCCCCCCTCCTCCTTTTTGCTTTTATACCATTTTAATTACATGCGAGTATTAAGGTCAGTTCTAGGTTGAGGAACTAGCAATACAATAGATGCAAATAGTCAAGGAACAAGCAAGACAATAAACACAAATAGTCAAAGAACAAGCAAGGCAATAAGCAAAGTTTCTTGAACACTCCCATGATCACTGTTTCTAAGGTCTTATCAGGATGACCAAAATATCTGAGCCAACTTCCATGTCCTAGCCCAAAGTCATTTTCATGTCTGAAGCCTACTTCTTTGTTCTAGCCAAAGATTTAGATTCCTGTCTGAAATTACTTCTTTGTTCTAGTCTAATGTCAGATTCCTGCCTGAAGCCCACTTCCTTGTCCTTGGCCATTGTCAGATTCTTGGCAAAGGGTTTCTGTTGAAGGAATAAGTTGGCCCAACTTACAGAGAGGTGCAATCAAAGTGAGAATTAGTATTTCTCAGTCCACCGCTATTGTCCATTGTTTCTAAGCCTATATGTCAAATAGATACCAATGTCTGTGAACAATGCACTACGTAGCACCAAACACAGAAATTCACAGACACACTTTAGAAATTTTTTAGGCACTTATTTTTTTTCTTTTATTTTCTGTTAAATTAGGCTAATTTGTTGCTAAGGTTTACTTTTATTGTGTCAATCGTGTGCTGTGAAATAATCCAGATTAAGTCTAATGAACTTTGCCATACTTACTTATATTCTTTTAAACCTTAAAAAAAAAAAAGGTTATTGTTGCCTCTACTGGTCCTAGATACCCTGCTTTATTCCAAATCTGACCTAACACCCTAGTCAGTCTCTTGAATAAAGTATGTATTCACAGACATATTTTAGAAATGAATGTTTTAGGCATTTATTTTTCTTCTATTTTATTTTTATTCTATTTATTTTTATCCTATTTAGTTTTTCTATTTTCTGTTTCTATCTATCATACTTATAAATAAAAATTAATTGTCTGGATTGTCATAAAACTTTCATTTTGCTAAAATATTCCTATAAAGATAATTTTAAAATAAAAACAGTGATCACTGAGACTTTTAAGACCCTTTTTTGGTGTTGTACTTCTCTTAACTTCATTAGAATTGTCAGCTTCACTCATTTAAGAAATGTCTTTTTATTTCCCATTAATTAAAGTAAAAACTTAAGTAATTACTAGCATATCCTGTATGCGGACATTAAAAATCAGAGTGCCTGTGCTGTCATTGGAAGCTTATGTCGCTCAAGAATGCATGAAATATGCATTAGCTTCACCACAGGTAAAGGTGTCCTTGTTTACATATTTGCAGATTTGCAATGCATGCCCTGAACAAGACTGCAAAAGTGGTAACACTCACTGGAGTATCTTAATTAGTTTCAAATCCTCAATAGACACTTGTGAATATTTACCTCATGTGAAACTCTTAGTTCATGACTATTTGGCATTTGTAATAATTTATACTGATCAAAAGTCTGAGGGAAGAATGGTAAATTGTTGATTGTACTAAAATTCAGTATGGAAGAGTCCATGAATTGTATTCCAAAATCCAGTAGCGACTTAACAGACAGACATGAAATACCCTGTTTCCACTTTCTTCCCACATTCAGCCACAGTGTCGTGTTTTCACAAAAACATTATAATAAGATATAATAATTGCTTGCTGTAATGCCTGTGATTTGTTTTGGACATATAGAGAAAGATTTTATGGAATTCAGAAGAAAGAAAAAATTAAATAATTTGATTCTTTTAAAAATCCTTGTCCTGCAAAACAGCCCCATGTAATTCATGCAAGAAGCAGGACTATTCACCTTAAAACAAACAAACAAACAAACAACCTCATAGAACTAAAATAAAGGTTTTTGTTTGCTTGTTTTGTTTTTGTTTGTTTTTTAGGGAAGAGGAAGGGCTCAGTCTTGTAAATATTTCCCCCACATAACTATAAAATATTGTTATTTAGATTAAGAAACATGGGGTAAAATAAGAATAGGAGGAATTGGAAAGTTTCTCTTAAAATCATAAGCATGGTCAATTAAAAATACAGTGTTTGAAAATAGAAAAGTGTTTGGGTACAAAGATGACTAAAGAGGTCAAAAGACACCATACAGTCACAAAGCTTATTTACAGTGAAGAAGGTTTTTATGTTTTCTTTTGTTTTTGTTTTTGTTTTTTTTTTCATTTTTTTTATTGGCTATTTTATTTACACTTCAGATGCCATCCCGGTTCCCCATCCCCCCCCCCTTAGAAAACCCCTATTCTATGCCCCCTTTTCCTTTTTGCATTTATACATTTTTTTAAAAAAAATGTTAATCAAAGGCTTTATAAGTTTGGTAATGCTCAATCAGAGGTATAACACACTACCCAACCTAGATATATCAACTATCTTTGACTGGTGGAGATAGGTGAACATCCGCCTCCCTGTCTCCCCCCTCTTTCTCTCATCACCTAGCTTCTCCTTTCCTTCTTCTCCTCCTCTCCTTTCTCCTTCTCTTCCGCTCAGTACTCTTCCCACCGATGGACTGGGTATTAGGACTATTTTGTACCTCACTGGTACAAATTGGCATAATTATGCTCTAATTGTATTTTGAGAGAAAAGTTTTATTTTAACAGGAAGAGTGAAGAAGTTTAATTCTTTGAAAATTCACTTACATAGGCACATGATGGATTTTACCACTGACTTTTTCTGAATTCTCAAAAATATTGCAATGTTCTTGGAATGTTAATTCGGTAAAACAACTCTCTAATGGGATATTTGTTTTTATTGTCAATAGTTAATGTGTTTGTGTATATTTAAAGTGCAGTGGTAATCGTTAAAGATGAAGAGGCTACTTTCTGTAGCATTGTAAATTTAAAAAAAATGTTAGTACTAGGGTGGGGTGATACCAGATGGGGGCTTCCCCCTTCCCAGAGGAGAAAAGGATCGAGTATTGGGGAGGGGCTGGATAAGCAAGGAGGGGGGACTGGGAGGAAGGAGGGCTGCATTCAGAATATAAAGAGAACAAATTTATTATTATTATATTATAAATTTATTATTATTATATTATTCTTTAATCTTTTTTTAAAAGTTCAGTCATTATCCCCCTCCCAGTCTGCCCTCTGATTGTTACTTATCCCATACTTTGTGTCCTCCCCCCCCATCTCCAAGAGGATGTCCCCATGCCCCCACCCCCACACCACCAGACCTCTCAACTCTCTGGGTCCTCAGCATCTTCTCTCACTGAGGCCAGAGCAGGCAGTCCTCTGCTGTCTATGTTTTGGGGGCCTCATTTCAGCTGGTGTATGCTGCCTGGTTGGTGGCTCAGCGTCTGAGAGATTTTGGGGGTCCAGGTTAGTGGAGACTGCTGGTCCTCCTAGGGAGGCATCCTCCTCCTCAGCGCGACTGAAACCTTTAGAGCAAGAGACAAGAAGGAAACACATCTCCTTAGCAGGCTGAGTGGGTCATACTTGGAAGCACTTTGATCCAAAATATATAGCAACAGGATTTATATCAGGAGACTGACCTGGGTGTTAAGTCGGACCAGCAGAGGCAACAAAACCTTTTCATTGAAGGATTTAAAGAATATAAACAAGTATGGCAAAGTGCATTAGACTTAATCTGGATTATTTCACAGCACATGATTGACACAATCAAAGAAAACCTTAGCAACAATTTAGCCAAATTTAAGAAAGAATTTCCAACTAAAGTGATTTCTCTCCAGATCAAGAGAACATAAAGCCATTGCTGACTCCCAGGGCTCTTGGACTTCCCAGGGACCAGGGTGTTTTCAGAGCTTTGCAATTACAAATGTAGGATCAAGCCTTTGTCAGTTAGATCCTTGTAGCAGGTACCATCTCCATCTTGAGATAAGAGACAGTGTTGCAGTTCCTGGTCAGGTCCTCTTGTGAAGACTTTAATACACTCTTTTCTAACAGCCTGTTTTTCTGAATTCCAAGTTGTTGCTAATTAGCATAGCTGAGCTAAGTTTGGCAGTGAATTTTTAAAAATTAAGGAATCAGAAGATGATGTGTGTCTTAATTAAGACTCATCATTAAAACTCCATGGCTTTGATTGCCACTGTCTGTCTCTTCTCTCTACACAGAAAAGACACTTGGATGCTTCTTGTATAATTTGATTAATTATGTACAGTTCAGCTTCATCAAAGCTAGTCTACAAAATGAAATTTTAATATGCTTTTTTTTGTCCAATATGAACTGAGTGTAGATTTGCTTCTCACAAAATCCTTTTCTCTGGGGTTTATGGCACACCTGGTAATCTAATTACATATAAACATAGTCTTTGATGGAGTAATTTAAAATAAAATGATATACTTTGTTTCTCTTTAAACAAACCATTTTAAACAGAACATTTGAATGAAAGTAATATCTGCTATGAGTTTTGTTAGAACCCATATAATCTTCCTCTCATGAGAATACTTAGTCCTGTCCTTTCTCTCTCCACTTCAGACAGGGCTGCATTCATGATAAAACTTTATTCTGTCCTATTTTGCTAAAATGAAGGCCAAGATTTCTAATTTCATGATACTTATGCTACATGAACATACACCTCGACTTACTACTAAGGTCTTAATAATGAGCAGGAGAAGTTCAGATGTGGTCTGTAATATTTAATACCAGACAAATGTATTACTATTACTTTAACTTGCATCGGATACATTCATATACTTGAACCCAGTACTTGTTCATGTATCATATAGATATTTTAAAAAAATAATTTGATAGTTAACCAATAACCTTATGTAATACTGGGAGAGAAATGCTATTATAAAATATTTATGGGAAAGTAAAAATGAATAACTGGTATTTACATTTTTTCCCCTAAAATCAGTGTCACTGCTGCAAAGTAACTAAAACTGCAACTTACTAAATCTGCTATAGGATTTAACATAGAAGAAACTAAAACAAATGCAAAGAAGACATTATGTAATGTACATTTCATTATTTAAATGCTCTCTCTCTCTCTCTCTGTGTGTGTGTGTGTGTGTGTGTGTGTGTACCTTTACAAGCAAACATTGCGTGAGAGTCAAAAGAAAACGTCTGAGAGTCGATTCTTTTCTTTTATGATATGGATCCTGGGTATAGAACTGAAGTTGTTAGTGCCCTTACCTATTAGGCCATCTCACCAGCTCTTCATTAATAATTTTATAAGATTTATTTTTACCAGAAATTTACAGCTTAAAGTACATTTAAATTAGCTAGCTATACTACCAGTTGAGATATAAATCACTTTAAGATAAAATAAATCCTAATTAGGAATATTGCTCAAAAAGCAACTTTTGTGATACTAGTTGTGCCAAAACAAGAAAGAGTGCGTTTAGTGAAAGGTCCTTTTTCTTGTAGGAAGATTCATATGGCGGTATAAGAGAGATAAGGCTTGATTTATCTTTACTCCTTTGAGTAAAACCCAGTTAATTAAAGTTATCAATTCACTAGTAACTTTTGTTCTATTGGTTGGCAAGTTATGAATGCTATTTATTTTTATTACTTAGGCACCAAAGAAACTTTCATGTAACTAATATATTTGAATAGGCTATAGATACAAAGCAAACAATGCTTCCCCCTAAGGGGGGTGTGGAGAGAAAGAAATGTACACCTTAAAGTCATGGTGCTTCCTAGGGACTAAAGTTGTGGATTGTAAGTAAAATGTTTTCTGTGAAAACGTGAGGCCAGGCCTTTGGGATTCCAGCCAGGTGTGGTGCTATGTGCTTCTAACCCCAGTGTGGGAGTGGGACAGAAAGAGTAGGGCGTTCCTGGTTTGGTGAGAGTTGCTATCATAAATATTATTAAGTTGGCAAGGGATAGAGGACAATTTGAGGCATCAACTTCTGAACTTCATCTATGCACACACAAGCTAACACATTTCTAGTGTGTGTTGGCATGTATATGGCACACACATGCCTATAGCATACAAACATAGTATTATGTTTGACTTTTAGTAGTGACTTTTAGTTACAGACCACAATGACATTTCCTTCACTTTTGCATATTTGCCTACATAATGATTAATTATTGGCTTAAGGATAATCCTAAGTTTAGAGATAAATTAATGTATAATACTATGTAGTTGTTAGCTAATTATAAGCCACTTACAGACCTTTTACCTTTTGCCTTTTCTGTATCCTATGTCATCTGATTCTATGACTGATAGGCTGTAATAATGGGTGAACTTCATAGAATTTAGAATGTGACCATCTGTAGTCTAATTCCAGATTTAGCTTTACCAACTATCTGGTTTTGGATAGTTCTTGATTATATTCTTAAAATCTCAATCTATTGTCATTAAAACGAGTCTAAGGTACCACATGCATTTATAAGGATTTAATAAACTTCTGCAAATGCAATGCTTAGTGACAGGCTTGGCCCAGCATAGGGTGGGACTTAGTAATCATAGCCACTCTAGCTGGTGTGGTTTAATAACTGTGTACCCAAATAAAATACAGAACAGCAGTAAAGCTTGCTCTCATACTGCTCTTTTTTAATTCACATGCAATTAATTAGGGGATTTTTCATTGCGGTGTGTTTTGTAGTTGATGTTTTTTATTGTCTATGTCACCCCCTTTTTCAGGAAATAAGTCAGTCATGTGGATGCACTATATAAACACAGCACCTGCCCTCAACCTGTTCAAGGGACTTCAAATTTACAGAAACCAGGTGTCTGAAATGTCTTTATTTAGTTGCAGACTTTTTCTTCAACTACTAAAGTTATTCTACGAAAACCAAGAAAACATTTTAGATCTTCTAGAAAAAAAATCACATGTGTTCAGGCACAAGTTTGGTGAAAGTTTCAGGAAAAAGACTGGAGATAAATATAGGTGGAATCAAGAGAGAGGGCTAGCACATCATTTCTGTTAAGCAAGGCTGAGTTTATTTCTGATTTGTTTGAAGGAAAATTTAGCAAGGTTGTGGGTATTTATTAGTGGTCCCTCTGTACAACTCACAACTGTAGACAATCACTTTACAGCTGCCCTTAGCACATATCTAAGTGTGAAACTCCTTAGGTTGAGAGAATATTTTGTTTCCTGTTGCACGGTGGCAAATCAGAGATCATAGATCTAGGAAGAGACAAAGACCTGCTGTTTATTGATACACTCAGGGAACAAACTTGACTTAAGCGTCAGGTTTTTGCAATGACCTTTTTATTTAATTATGAGAACATAGATGGTTTAAAAAAGCTTTAAAAGTTTTCTTTATTACCACGGAAGGTCTATCTTATATAACTCGATATTGTCAATGTTCTTTGATATTTATAAGTCCTAGAGAGAATTCAGAAATATTTTTCTAATTCCCTGATTGATAGTTGAATCAGAAAGCAGTAGCATACTGTTATATTGCAGTATTTGAAAAGAAGGAACACATTCAAGTTTCAGCTTTGTAGTGAGTACAGACTAGTACTGTGCTCCAGTGTGCTACTGATGTGAAACACAAGGATGACTCTGTTCCTTCACATTAACTCTTCCAAATTCTTCTCTCACTTTAACTAAGGAACTGGCCCTGTGACCTTCATTCTTGTATGATATTCGATGGAACGAATAAGCTGAAGGTTGCGTGAGTTACAAATCTTAACTCATTAGGCCTCTGTGGCTTTGACTTGAATCTTGGAATTCCCAATGGAGCCTAGAGGAAGAAGCAAGGCTGATGATATACGAAACCAACGATTTACCTAAAACAGGCCAGCAACCATCAGAACAGTGAATTTTGTGTAATTCCGAGGACATCTTATATCACTCAGGTACCGACTGGCTTATATTCAGTCCTTGAAAAAACTCTCCAATAGCCATACTACAAACTCTTCATAACTGACACATAGAATTTTGAATTAAACTTTTTTTTTTTGTTTAAATTCAGTGCTTATTATGCAAGGCATTAGAAGCCAGTAGTTTACCTGAGGCATCTCTAGTTTAGTCTTGCATCATATTATCAATCCTTCTCACATTTTCAGAACTCTTCTAGTTCAGTGATAATTTATACAATCCATCCAAGAAAGTAGTGTCCTTATTTGCTACATTCATTATACTTTTAAAGTTATAAATTGGATCCTTCATTGACTTTCTGTAGTCTATAAAACTCAAAATCCTATAGTTATATGTAGTTATCTGTTACACACACACACACACACACACTTTTATGCCTGACTTACAGCATTTATACCATTTTCCTTTGATTCCATGGTCTAATGTATTACTGTATTGGCCCGCGCAACCTCCCGCCAGCAGGAACGACGCGGCACACACAGGATCCTTCTGCAGTAAAGCTTTTATGCGTCTTGAGAGGGAGAGCATAAGCTTACAGATGAAGAGGACCCCGAGGGGGCAAAATCCCAGCCCTTATATAGGAAACTGCTCCCCGCCTAGGACGTGGCACCCAATGGTTGGCTGTAGCCCGTTGGCCGGTATTGTGTCACAGGTGAGGCAGTGCACTAGCACACGCGCAAACCATTTGTCAGTTGGTCGAACGGATGTCAGCGCCATCTTGCAACGGTGAATGTGAGGGCGGCTCCTCACATCTCCCCCTTTTCTTTTAATCATCAAGCAATAGACCACCCAATGCTGAGAGCAGAGATAGAGGTCAAATCCCCAGTAAGCAAATTAGAGTAAGGCAAGATCACCCTATCGCGTGCAATGGGCAACGCCCAGCGATGTGCAAGGGCTGATATAGCCTACAACTCTCTCTGTGCCATTTTTCCTGGGGGAAGGTTATTTTAGGCACTCAACCTTCATGCAAGATGACATATCTCCCCAGAATAGGCCCATTTAACACCGCAGGGCCATTCTGCTGCAGTGCTTAGCCATGCAACTCTCCTGGGCTGCTGAAGCACACTCACTCTACCCAGTGCAGTGAGGGCAGCCTCTTGGGGTGCAAGAGCTGAGTGGCCAGCGATCTATTGCCTAAGCATAGAGAGCCAAATATCGGGGGAGGCACCTTGTTCTAGTGCCGTGAGTGCCTGGGTGACAACCACCTTGTCTCTTTTCGTTTGTGCCTTAAGCTTGCAAACCAACCAGAGGAGTAACACACCCCCACAGCAGAGTGCAGCTCTGAACAGGCCAACCCCCACCCACTCTTTGAAGAAGGAGATGGCTGAATGGATCCATGACGACAATCCCTCGGTCAAGAATAAATCAAGGCGGGTCAAATTCACCTCAATTATGGCAAAGCGCAATTTATGAAGCGTTTCTTCGAATTCTAGGGTCCAATTCTGCAATAAAAACTGAGAAAAAACTTTTGACAAATTAGTGGTGCGGGTATAATTATCATAAGGTATGGATGTTATACATAACCCAGGCATCTTCTGTTCGCATCCCAATTGAGCCAACTGCCATAAAATATCAATTTGCTCTTGAACCAGGTCAATCCTCTGATTCACTAGCATCAATCCCCCCATGATTTGTGAATTGGCAGAGGCTTGTACATCCAATGCTGGAGTGACTGATGCAGACAGTTGGTTTATAGAATCTGCCGCCTGCACCGAGGAGGATAATACAAGGGCAGAGGCTGTAACCGATCCTATTACAGCGGCCCCTGCAATAATGCCCACTATAATGGCAGAAATTCCAAAATCTCTCCTAATTCTAAAATGGGCTAAAGAGTTGGGTGCCTCTACTGGCACAGGAACAAATCTCGGCAAGCGGGTAACCATGGCAAAAGGGAACATTGTAGCATTCCAGCAGAGAACAAAAAAGCAGGTATTAGGTGCGCATGTCAAGGTCTCATTCCAGATAAAACTATCATTGCTCACTATCCAAACAAAAGGTGGCCATACACAGACCGGAGTAGGTCCAAATGTGATGCTCTTAAACTCAGTATACTTGGTGTTAGCAGATTGCCAACTAAAGCTACCCCCCGATTTTCTTTTACCAAGGGAGCCACCAAGGGTACCCGTCCAGTCAAATGACAATTGTCCCTTAGCGGTGGCCCCCTTCCCTAGCATAACAAGGGGTGACAGATCGGTGCAACTTCCGTTTACCCCACAAAGGAGCCATTGGTCAAACGGATTCACATCTGCCTTTCTCGGATTCATGTATGTGAAATTAAATCCCATAAAGGTATCATTATAATATGTGCTAATATCTGGGGAGAAAGTAAAATATAAAACATAAACTTCCTAACAAGCGATAGCTGTTATTGGTGGGCACGCTCTGAATCTGATCATCATAAGGGATATAGGCCAAGCCCAAAGACTTATTGGTCACCGGCATGGGAATTGGGAAGGTTGTCATAATCCCCCACCATGGTGTCCCTGTTACCATCCTCAGGCTTATCAACATCTTCATCATGATGATCAACTGTAGACTTTGGCAGCATCGGTTTTTCATGTTCAAAGATCTTGCGGGTCAGTCTCTCTGGTACCCAGAAGGGATTCTCGTCCTCCTGTGGGAAGACACAAACAGCTCCCCTGGATCTTATCAAAATAGGATCCGGGCCTTTCCATTTTCCTGTTAGCACATCTTTCCATTTTACCATTTCTTTTGGCCTGTCAGGCTCTATACAATGACGCTCAGCCGCAGTGTGGCCTTGAGCATCAAGATTCAAAAAATTAAGGGTAAAGAGTGCCATGGAAACAGCTACTCTTGGTACTGGGGGGAGAGCCTCCTCAACTCCCCCTTTCTGTTTTATTAAATATGATTTAAGTGTGCGATGGGCACGTTCTACGATGCCTTGTCCTTGAGGGTTGTATGGAAGTCCAGTCAAGTGAGTTACTGCCATTTGGTGACAGAACTGTTGAAATTTTTGAGAGGTATAAGCTGGTCCATTGTCTGTTTTGAGGAGTTTGGGTTTCCCCCAGGCACTCCATGCTTCCAGACAATGTTGGATCACATGTGAGGCCTTTTCACCTGTTAGAGGTGTGGCAACAATGATACCAGAACATGTATCAATAGAGACATGTAAGTATTGAAGCCTTCCAAAGGAAGGGACATGAGTAACATCCATCTGCCAGACCTGTAAAGGCCTTATGCCACGTGGGTTTATTCCCACATGAGGAGCAGGCAAGAATTCACAGCAATTTTGGCATTGAATAACAATCTCCCTGGCTTCTTTTCTGGTAAGTGAGTAACGGCGACGCAAGGTCTCCGCCGTCACATGAAAATGTTTGTGGAACTCCCTTGCTGCTTCTGTTTGAGATGATAACGCAACAGCCACGAGCTTGGTAGCTTTATCTGCTAGCTCATTTCCCAAAGTCATAGGGCCAGGGAGTCCTGAATGGGCTCTGATATGAGTAATATACATAGGAGATCTTCTATTCAATAAAGCAAGCTGTATTTGTTGAAAGGTGCCATGAACTCTGCTAGAGGGCTTTATGATTCCAGCTACTTCAAGAAGGTTAACTGCGTTAACCACGTAAAAGGAATCTGACACAATGTTAAGAGGCCCTGGAAAGGTTTTAAGGACCTCCAGTACCACCAAACATTCTACAAGTTGAGGTGATGTTTCACTGAACTGTTTTGACACCACTTTATTATTTACTACATAAGCACCCAGACCAGTCTTTGACCCATCTGTATATACAACAATCCCATCCTTAAGAGGTTGCCTAGCTGTAATTTGTGGAAATACTATAGCCTGATTCAATGCAAATTGTAAAACAGGATGTTTAGGATAATGATTATCAATCTGTCCTGAAAAGGAGGTAACCAAGATTGCCCAATCATTAGAGGTGGCCACCAGAACTTGTACTTGCGCAGCAGTATAAGGTGTAATGAGAGAGTTAGGCTCTCGTCCAAAATGAGTAATGGCTGCCTTTATTCCTCGAAGCGCAAGCTGGGCAATTGCATTGGGATACCAGTCTATAATTTTGGCAGGAGAGGCGTTCGGATGAACCCATAATAAGGGCCCTTTCTGCCACAACACGGCAGTTGGCAGCCGAATGGTTTTCATAACACACAGGATAAAAGGTTGTGATTCATCAATGCGCTGCAGCTGAGCTCTTTGCAAGGCATCCTCTACCTTCTTTAAGGCCTGACTTGCGGCAGGAGTAAGGGCCCTAGGAGAGGAGATATGGGGGTCTCCTTCTAAAACATCAAATAAAGGTTTCAACTCAGCTGAAGAAATTTTCAAAAAAGGTCTGAGCCAATTTATATCTCCCAATAATTTCTGAAAATCATTGAGGGTGTGCAGATGGTCTCTACAGATTTCCAATTTTTGGGGAATTACATTGGTAGGAGAAATAACAGTCCCCAAGAAGGTGCCCACCTCAGAGATCTGAACCTTCTCCACTGCTATTTGTAACCCCCATTGTGCCAAAGTTTGTATCAAACAGGGGTAGGCTTCTTGTAATATTTTTAACTCTTTATGTGACAAAAGTATGTCATCCATATAATGGATGACAAGTAAGGTGGGAAATCGTTGTCTTAGCGGTCCCAAGGCTGTTTGAACAAAAATTTGACACATGGTGGGGCTATTGGCCATGCCCTGGGGTAAGACTTTCCATTGATACCTCTTGTCTGGTTCCATATGATTAATGGAAGGCATAGTAAAAGCAAATCTAGGCCTATCTTTAGGGCACAAGGGTATGGAGAAAAAGCAATCTTTAATATCTATAATGAGGAGCTTCCAGCCACAAGGGAGAGCAGAGAGCACAGGAAGGCCCCTCTGGACTGGGCCCAACAATTTCATCTGTTCATTAATAGCTCTGAGGTCATGGAGTAATCTCCATTTTCCCGACTTCTTTTTAATCACGAAGATGGGAGTATTCCAAGGTGAGGTAGAAGACTCAATATGATCGAGCTCTAATTGTTCCTTTACCAATTTTGTTACAGCTTCTAGTTTTTCAGAGGATAAAGGCCATTGGGGAACCCACACCGGGTCCTCTGTTTTCCACGGTATAGGCTGTACTACCCCAACGGCCCCTAGGAAAAACCCAACCCTTTTCTATCTTGTTTTCTACTAGGGGATATAGGCTCCACCCTGCCCTGTTCCAACTTTCCCAGTCCTTTTCCTTCCCTGTAGCCCATCTTAATCATCATGTCTCTTGCCTGGTCCGAATATGGTTTTTTAAGAATAGGTTCATTTGACAGGGTGAGACCCATACCCTGCAAGACATCTCTTCCCCAGAGGTTAACGGGAAGAGGAAGAATATAAGGTATAAATTTTCCCTGCTGTCCTTCGGGGGATTCCCAGGTCAAGGTTGTGGAGCTGATGGTGGGGCAAGACTGATATCCTAGGCCTTGTAACGAATGTGATGACTCAATGGTGGGCCATGCTTTGGGCCACCAGTGTGAGGAGATGATACTCTTATCAGCCCCAGTATCTAGAATACCCTCAAAATCTTTTCCTTTTACTTTTAAACACAGTTTAGGCCTTTCATTCAAGGGAATCATTAAGTAAGCTAGATCACTACCTGAGGAGCCCATCTGTTCTGTTCCCATTCTATTGACCCTTCCCACCTCAGGGAGGAATAGCAACTGGGCTATTCGATCTCCCTTTGTAATAGAAAAAACTCCTCTAGGGCTAGAACATAAGACTTGTATTTCAGGAGAATGCTGGCCATCCACTACCCCGGGGTACACTATTAAACCTTGCAGGGTGAGTGATCCTCGGCTGAGGATAAGGCCCATGATTCCGGGAAGCAAGGGTGTTATAGGCTCCACCGGAATTGGCTGAATATTCATTTGTGGCATTAGTAAGAAGTTGGAGGCGGCTCGCAAATCCACCCTTGTGGGTCTTCCTGGGTTATTTCCTGATTTCTCTTTCTGTTGGCTTCCTGGGTTCTGACTAGTCGGTTCCCATATCTTTGAGGGCCCTGGGACCGGGGGCCCGATGTCCCGTTTTTTGGCATCTCGTCTGACTGATTATCCAGCGGGGGGAGGAGTCTGCCCCTAATATCTCTTACTGAACGGCATGCACTAGCTTTATGATATCCCTTGCCGCATCTGTCACAAAGAGTGGGAGTCTCTACCTTTCTATTTAAATTTGTACAATCCTTTTTAAAATGACTGGGCTTGCCACAATTATAGCAGACCTTTGGACCGGGTCTCATCAGGGGACGCCTCTGTGATTGAAGAATAGCAGCCGCCAGCCCAGCATTAGTAAGGGGCCCTCCGAGCTCTCGGCAGACCCTAAGCCAATCTTGTAAGCCCTTGTTTTTACGTGGAGCAATGGCTGCTTGGCACTCCTGAGTGGCTTGTTCAAAAATTATCTGTTGGATTAGGGGCTCGACTGGACCTATGTCTCCGAAAATACGCCCAGCTGCCTCTGTCATTCTGGCCACAAAATCTGAAAAGGACTCTTGGGGTCCCTGAATTATCTTTGTGAGTTGTCCACTCGCTTCCCCTTTTCGGGAAAGTGCCTTCCATGCCCTAATGGCCGTGGCAGAGACCTGGGTATAGGCTCCCCAATGATAGTTAGCTTGATCAGCAGTATAAGCCCCTTGACCTGTTAACAGGTCTAAAGTCCAATCTCTCTGTTCCGGGGTCAAGGCAGTAGCGTTGACCCGGGCTTGTGCTTGTGCGGCCTCATACCACAGTGCTTTCCATTCTATATATTGGCCCATATTAGGGAGGGCGGCTTTTGCAATCATTTGCCAATCAGCTGGTGTTAATGCTGAATTGGCAAGTCTATCAAGCTGTACCAGGGTAAAATTAGCATTGGTCCCATACTTGCGAACAGATTCGGCCAGTTCCTTAAGCTGGTTGAAATCTACTGGCACATGAATTCGCCCTCCATTTTCTGTTTCAAAAACAGGGAATACAGTCCTGATCTTTCTCCTCACCTTTTCTGGTACAAGCGAGTAACCTGATGGAGGATGCGCCTCAGAAGGCGGAGGTGCAGAGGGCACCGTCTTTTGAGGAGGAATTCTAGGTAATTTTTTATATTTCTTGTTATCATCTGGGTGATATCTCTCTGCCTCATATCTAGCTGCTTCTTCATCTAACTCAGCCTCCTCCTCCGAGTTAAGAGTATCCTTACCAGAGGTGTCATCATCACTGGAGCTTTCCGAACTGTCGAGGGTCAGTGCCTCCAGCTCCAAAGAGGGGTAGAGCCCACCCTTTCTCTCCTTACAAGGGATACTGGACTCCATCAGGGGTATCTCTCCTGTCTTAGGAGGGTGCCTATCCTTCTTTTTTGGGACGTCCTTTTTCTTGCGCGCGCCCAACCTCTCACTCCATTCGGTTTCTGACATGCTGTCCTGAACTCCCTCGAGAGTAACCTGCCCTTCACTTACTGCTTCCTTATAGTTTTCATCTCCTAAACAGTTTTTAACAACTAGAACAAGGACCATGAAAATCACAGTGAAGATCAGGCCATAAATTTCAGGGGCAGACATACCTCTCCGAATGTACCTCCCTGCAGTTCTGAATCCTCCTCTGAATCGAGGGGTCCTCTGAGGTGCTGACGATGACGAGGTCGAGATCTCCCGGGTTTCGGCACCAGATGGCCCGCGCAACCTCCCGCCAGCAGGAACGACGCGGCACACACAGGATCCTTCTGCAGTAAAGCTTTTATGCGTCTTGAGAGGGAGAGCATAAGCTTACAGATGAAGAGGACCCCGAGGGGGCAAAATCCCAGCCCTTATATAGGAAACTGCTCCCCGCCTAGGACGTGGCACCCAATGGTTGGCTGTAGCCCGTTGGCCGGTATTGTGTCACAGGTGAGGCAGTGCACTAGCACACGCGCAAACCATTTGTCAGTTGGTCGAACGGATGTCAGCGCCATCTTGCAACGGTGAATGTGAGGGCGGCTCCTCACACTGTATTTCTTCTTCTACAAGCATATGGTGATTTTGTACATCTTCAAGAGGTTTGTTTTTCTTCTGTTTGTAATGTTATATCTCCTGCCTTCCACAAGAAACTTACTGTTCTTGAGCTCTCAGTTCAATGATGTGTGCTTTGACAATATCCTACCTGTAAATGGATAACTCTAGTCTTAACTATGTCATTGTCTTCAGTTCTATCAGATAAGTTATAACATACGTTAGCTAAAATTAGCAATACATTTGGTTCACTTTCACCAAAAAAAGAAGCTACTTGAGAGAATTGTATCTCAAGGCTTTGACGAAGAATCTGGTAGATAAGAGCTAGGTATCTATTTGGGAAAAAAGATGCTATGGGATCTGCAATCATACTTAAGAGGTTCTTGATTTAAAAATATCAGCCATTTATACTATGTTTTACGTTCAGTAAGCCACTCAGCCTGCATGCAACATTTTTATTATTATCACGAACATTTATAAAACAGTCTTAATTGGGTTTGTAAATGGGAAAGAGCAAGGTAGATTTCATTGTGCTAAGTCACTCATCATTACCCTTTATCTCCCAGTGATAAACTTCTTTACATTGAATACATATTTACATAAAATAGTTGTAGAAATTGTTTTTCTTAAGTTTCAAGTTGTCCGCCTTCCTTTGTTTATCTCAATAGAAAAGGACAGCCAGTCCTATCTTAAGCTATTTTGGAGAATATGAATTGTTATTATTTTGTGAATCTGATTTAGCTGGAGACAACATAACAACAAAAGCTCTTCCTGCTACCAAACAATGCCTCTGTCATTTCTCATAATTCAAATAGAATATTTAAAAACCCATTCTGAAACATACAGAGTATCCGACTTACAGGCATTTTCTCTCACCAATGAAACAATTTCTTGTAATGTTAGCACATCATGAAAACCCATCACTAAAGTTATGAAATGATGAGATTCTCTTCTGATTTCATCTTGAAGGATTACAAGTTTCAATTTTGATGATAGAAAGGTCAGTGCAGAATCAAAGAAATTCAATACATATATCAGTACATGTAGATAAAGCACCATGCAATTATTCTACCAGTAAAGTGACTGCCAAGCTTTACAGAAGGGGTCCATTTGTTCTTTGTTTTATTTTTTATAACTTATTTATTTTTTATTGACATTACATTCCAATCACAGCTCTCTTCCTTCTCTCCTCCCAGGCCTTTTCTTACAAACACTTTAACCCTCATTTCCCCTTCCAGTTCTCCTCAGAGAAGGGGAAGCTCCCTCTTAGATACTACTTCACTCTGGGACATCTAATCTCAGCTGGACTAAGTACCTCTTCTCCCACTGAGGCTTAACCAAGCAGTCCAGGTAGGGGACAGGGATCCATTGGCAGGCAACAGAATCAGAGACAGCCCTGACTCCAATTGTTGTGGGACCCACATGAAGACCAAGCTGGACATCTGCTATAAATATGGGGGGGGGGGGTTGATAGGTCCAATTCCTTCATGCTCTTTGGTTGGTGATTCAGACTGAACCAGTGGGCCATTATTAATTAATACTGTAGGTCTTTTCTGGCCTTGACCCCTCCAGCTTGCTCAATTCTATCCCCCACTCTTCCACAAGCCTCCTTGAGCTCTGCCTAATGTTTGACTATGAGTCTCTGCATGTGTTCCCATCTACTGGACGAAGCCTCTCTGGAGACAGTTATGCTAGGTTCCTGTCTGCAAGCATAACAGAATATCATTAATAGTGTCAAGGGTTGGCTCTCTCACATAGGATTGGTCTCAAATTGGGGCAGTCATTGGTTGGCTATTTTCTTAGTCGGCTCTGTCTTTATCCCTGTGCATCTTGTAGGCTGGACACATTTTTGGTTGAAGGTAAATTTTTGATTGAAGTCTTTCTAGGTGGGTTGATGTCTCCCTCCTTCCTCTGGAAGTCCTGCCTGGCTACAGGAAGTGGACACTCCTGTCTCTATATTTGCATCCTCCCCTGGCTGGTAGGAATCTCAGCTAACATCATAAAAGGGGTGCATTTGTAACAGACCCTGAAAATGAGTTAATTTATAAAATAATTCAAACTAAAGGAAGCAAAATATGCTGCATCTTGTAGAATGTTTTTAATCTAATATCATAAAATGTATATATATTTAAGCTTTAGTTGGGTCTATTTTCTTAGTTAAGTGGGTTTGATTATGCACAAGATTGAGACATTTGCATTTGAGCCTTGGCTTGCCTTCTTCATTTGATATTTCTTGCCAATTGGAACATAAGTACCATACATTTAAAGAAAATGTTTTCTGTCCTTTTCACTGTCTGTGTTGCATACACATATGGTAAAACATTGAGATAGTATAAAAGTATTTACAGAGAATCATTACTCTCCTCTTCACGGTTGACCTTCAGTCCTCTGTTCTTTTATCAACACACAGACATATTTTACACACACACACACACACACACACACACACACACACACACACACACACTGCTTATATTAGCACCAAGAGTTACCTGACTCTACTTTGGATAACCAATTCAATGTCTTCTTCAGCTGCCTGCTCTATAAATTAAACTTCCATCACAATGTTAATGTGGGATTAATTGGATATTATGCACAAAGATTCCATGAAAATGACATGAGCTAAGTAACTGGCATTAGATATCATTATTAATTCACAGTTTGTCCATGCTGTTGTAGCATCAATTTGATATACTCATATTTTAATGGGAATTTTTAAATATTGAGTCAAATGGTTGCAAGTTTAAAACTATGTTGAAAAAATGATCTGGGAAAAGCATCATGGGTAGGTACATTCTCACTAAATTAAAAACTAAATTTAGTATACCTTATAAACATTTTATATAGATTTCACTTACTCTATATAAATGGGACATAATATGGATAATATGGGACATAGACTTATTTTCTTATTTATTATTTTGTACTGTAATAAAATTTATGTTATTCTGGCTCAGAATACCCATGATACAACTTACAGGCCATATGAAGCTCAAGAAGAAGAAAGACCAAACTGTGGATGCTTCAGTCCTTCTTAGAAGGGGGAACAAAATAATCATGGGAGTTAGAGGGTGAGAGGGACTTGGGAGGAAGAAAAGATGGGGAGAGGAAAAAAGTGGGAGCAGGATAAGGTGTGGGAGGAGATGGGGGACATATACAGAGGGTCAGGAAATTGAACAGAAGTGTGTAGCAATGGAGGATAGTGAACTAGGGGTAGCCAACAGGAAGTCCCAGATGCCAGGAAAGCAAGAGGCTCCCAGGATCCAACGGGCATGACATTACCTGAAATATCCCCAAAAGGGGAGAGAGAACCTGTAGAGACTATCCAGAGGTTAGGCAAGGCCCCTGTTTGAGGGATGAGGCTACCCACCCATCTCAAAAATACTAACTCAGAATTGCTCCTGTCTAAAGGAGATGTAGGTACAAGGAGTGGAACAGAGTCTGAAGGAAAGGCCATCCAGGGACTGTCCTACCTGGGGATCCATTCCATATACAGACACCAAACCCAGGCATTATTGCTGATGCCAAGAAGTGCTTTCTTGACAGGAGCCTGATATAGCTGTCTCCTGAGAGGCTCTGACGGAGCCTAACCAATACAGATCCAGATGCTCTCAACCAACCATCGGACTGAGAACGGAGATCCCAATGGAGGAGTTTGGGCCAGGAACGAAGGAGCTGAAGGGGGTTGCAACCCCATAGGAAGAACAACAATATCAACCAACCAGACCCCCAGAGCTCCCAGGGTCTAAACCACCAACCAAAGAATACATACGGAGGGACCCATGGCTCAAGCTGCATATGTAGCAGAGGATCTGGCATATTATATGGCATCAATGGGAGGAGAGGTCCTTGGTCTTGTGAAAGCTTGATGCTCCAGAGTAGGGGAATGCTAGGGCTGAAAGGCGGGAGTTGATGGGAGGGTGGGGAGCACCCTCATAGGAGCAGGGCGGTTGCGTGGAATAGGGAGTTTGTGGAGCGGAAACCAGAAAGGGGATAATATTTGAAACGTAAGTAAATAAAATGACCAATAAAAAAAGCACCTAAAAAACATAGAGATAAGACACAGTAACTCTTCATGTAATAGCTATGTGATCATGACATCATTGTGGACAGTGTATAAGCAATAACAGCATCATTTGCTGTCAGCAAAAATATAGGATTCTGTTAACCATATTTTCCGACTAATTAATAGTCTTGCATTAAAAAGACTTATGTTATTTTATGCTGTTTTTAAAATTGTAATGTACAGTGTTAGTAATTGTAATTTTATAATACTAATATATTAAAATAAGAATTTTAGGTTCATAATATATCTATAAAAGGAGAAATAATGACATCAGATCTTGTAATTATCATATCGATGCACACTTTGAGATTATAAATGATAAACTTTGCTATTCTACAATAAACTTCAATAAATAAGGTTTTATATGTCTATCATTTTGGCTGTGCAAGTACATACGAGAAAAGTTATATTTATTTTAGATTGTTATATCACAGCTTTATGTAATTCTAATAATTATTATCAATTTTTTTATAAAATTGCACCACTATGCATTACAATCTGAAATACCATATAGCCTTAAAAATGAAATATTCAGTTTCTCCAATTTTGACAGTATGATTGTGTAAAATGACAGCTAATTTAGGCTTCATTCTTTTTATTCATTTTAAGGGATTTCAAGGATGAATCCAAGTATGTAAAATCTTTGCACTTTTCTTCCCATAAGGCTTGCATATATCTTTTATATTTTATTTATTTTCACAATCTACTCTTTCCAAAATAGGCTTTTCTGTGTGGTAGAATTATAAATATTCTTCAGAATTTTCCTTTGAGTTTATTAATGATATTTGTGACTATGAATGCGTTCTTTGGTCTGAGTAAAATGAATTCATGCATATAATATGTTTTGATCAAATCTACTTCCCATTTCCTATTCTCTAATCTGTCCCTGAAACCCAATTAATTTGCTCTCCAAGCTTGCTGTCATTTTCTTTCTCTCTTTAAACACACACACACACACACACACACACACACACACACACACACACACACTGAGTTTTCTTAATTCTGCCTGTATGTGCACAGATCAAGTCTACCTACTGCAGCCCGGAGAGCCTTTCAGTGACCATATGTCTAAAGAAACTGTACTCTCTTTTCTCCAGCAGCTATCCACTACCAAGTAGATTCTCAGATGGGGTGGGACTTTGGCTTTCTTGTTCTAATGCAGGTTTTACTCATGATGTCACAGGATCTGTGACTTCTTGTGTGCATAGGTCCTATCGTATCGCACAAATAATGTTTTGTACAGATGTGTACTACTTCTGACTCAGAAGGTTTCTGCCTTCTCTTCTGCATTGAATCCTGCGCTCTGGAAAGAGGGATAAAATATAGATGTTCTACAGATAAATAAGCAACCCACACTCTCTTTTTTGTATACTGACCAATTGTGTCACCATCTATTGTAAAATAGATGCTTCTCTGTTGAGGATTGGGAGATACACTCATCTGTCTATATAAAGGTAGGAATATAGTAGGCATTTTGATATTTTCCATTTATCAGAACAATAATAGTAGGTTCTTCGCTGTGGCTTCCAATCATGGATTTTTGGCACAGTTAACAGCAGCTAGTACAAACTCTCGGTGGATCAGACCTTAAATCCAATCATATAACATTCATGCTACTTATGTGTCAGTGGGCATATCTAGCCAGACCAGCTTTCACTGGAGCCCACAGGGTACATATCTAGGTAAGCCTTAAATTTTTCTTCCCCAGTAGTGTTCTTTGTTTAAAAAATAATAGTTGGAATTTCATCTTCTCACTAAAGATATTCGTTCTGAGTCCTGGATAGTCCACCTGTCCTGCTTTAGAGCATCACTAACTAACAGAGTGGGTCTTTTTGAACTTATCAGGCTATATGCATGTCTTATTGCTTCCTCCTAATTTTGTAGCTTCTTTACCTTTGCAGTTATATTGTGGGTCATGATAATTACCTTCAAAATACAACAGAAAAGAAACTAGTTCTATTCTAAGTTGCTGTTGGAGGATTTATTAAAGTGAGATAGACTCTGATGGATAAATCTATATGTGCAGTTTTGATGCAGGATCCCCAAAGGCTGTAACCTAAAAAGACATGTGAACTGGCCATGGAGGAAGCACCACAGAGACTCTGTCATCTTTGGAACATCTCAATTTCTGAGGCCAGATAAAGGTAATCCTGAGTGTATAAATACTTGCAAGAAACGAAAGGTAGATCACCTCTGGAGGAAGCTGACATCATTTTATAACCAAACTAACACTACTTACACAACTTTACAGAAGTGATGTTTGGCATGTTGTAACTGTATCTTCCTCCAGGGACATAAGAAGTCTGGCCAGTAAAAATCCAGCAGAAAAAGAGAAAAGTTGAAGGTCTTGAGGCAATCTGCCAATATCTGTTAAAAAGGACAAAAGAGAGACTTGAAAATCTGGCAGAAAACTAGAATGCATGGGTAATGGAAGTGTTAAGATTAAAATGCCAGAAAATAAACAATAAATATTTAGCTGTGTAGCACACACCTGTAAGAACAGTGTTTACATACTAACGTAGGAACAAAATAAAGCCAGAAGTGAATAACTGGAATAAACAGAAGAGTGAAGGCTGAGAATAGAATACAACTGAGGCAAAAACTAATGAAAGTGGGGTGAGGGGCTAGAACAGTAAATGTTAAAAAGACGACATCCTGAGATGAACTTGAAGCCTGTAATACTCACAGGCAGGTCAGTTATTGCTGTGAAAAACCCTTAATGCTAATTTATGAATAAAAATTCCATTTAATGATATGTGAGTTAGGTAGTAAATCTTAGAATTAAAAAGAACTGTGAATGTATATGGCACTGACAGAAGGTCTACATGGTTTTACTTTAGCGAAAGTAAAATCTTTGCCAGATAATAACTGAAAGATGAGAGAGGAAAGAAAAAGCAAAAGTAGAAATTACGTGGGCTCAAACCATTTTATTTTCCACTTTTATTTACTCTAACTTCTGCAGTGATCTGACTTCAAGTTCACTGATATTTTATTTTTCATAGTATTTCCAGTAATTATGTAAATAGATACTCAAGGAAGTTTATTTCCATAGTTTTTCCAGTAATTATGTAAATGAATACTCATGGAAGTTTATGGAGAAAACATTTCTAGAATCACTGCAGGTTAGTCAGTGGGTAAACTCCATGAATAGTAAACCCTTGGCTTAGATTTTCTCTTTTCATTATGTTTTAAACATCAGTATTATTTGTTAAAATGATTTGAATTCCACTGTATTCTAGATTTGCTTCTTTTCTTAGATATTTCTGCTTTCTTAAAATATGTGAACTTGATGAGGATATGGGTTAATGGAGCCTATTCTGGATGGCCCTTTTAAATTTGTAGGATAGTCTTCCAGTAGCTCGACCTAGCAAAGTCTTTTTAGGATGATATATTTGTATTAAGGGATTCAGATTTTTGTGGCAGGTTCATGAGTTTGCTTCACTTACATCCTGTGCTTTTGTAATGTCTCTACATTTTCAGAACTATAGCTTTTACTTCACCTTTGTATGTCAAGGCTTAGTTTTTACTCTACCTTAAACTTACTAAATTTTTAGCAGTTGTTTTTGTCCAAATTTTGTTACTTATGCCTTTTATTTTTTCATTCTACTTTTCTTATTTCTAACAGCTCAGCTATTTGCTCTGCCATCTCCATTTTTATCCTTTGATCTTGTGTTTCCATTTTTAACATCTTATCCAAAAGAAATGACTTCACTAAATAATTTAAAGTATCCATAATGAAATAACTCATCAAGTTTTTAGCCTGCTTGTGGGTTTATTTGTTATTAAAGCTAGTTTTCAAGTAGAGAGATTTGTTATGATTCCCATATTTTATTGTATCTTCTAGATAGTTGATTTACACACAATTCACCTTCTTTGTTTCAAGCACTCTGATAGGCTTGTTATTTTTTTAATTTTTAAAAACACTTTATCAATATCTGCATAAACATAACACTTATACATGTATACATATATAAACAGTAATTAAATAATAAGATGCATTTAAAAAGCATGGGGGATTGGGGAAAGTGGTAGGAAGGAGAGAAAGGGGAAAACTATGCAAATGCAGTGTTCATATGAAATTCTCAAAAAGGAATCCAGTTTTTCAAAATGTTCAACAGACCAACTAGCATTTTACAATATGAAAATAAAGATGACCCATAATTATGTTAAAGGACATTTTAACTCACTATAAACTTTGAAGTTTAAAATGAGATCAATAAAAATTATTTTACCCAGCCTACTAACAAAAACCACAATCATTTTATAATTCAAAGTATTTTTGAGAACAAGAAAATGGATTGTCAGAAGCTAAGTCAGCAGAACAGGGGTACACTGTGTGTCTGTGTGTCTGTGTGTGTGTGTTTTTTTTTTTAAATCAAATCATAATTTTTACTTTTTAACATGGGGGTTATAAACACAAAATGCAAGATGTGGGGAAGGGGATGACACAGGAGCATAGGTGTTCAGGGGGAGTACAGATATCTTTCAGAACAGGGTATCAGCTGGGTGAAGGTTCAGGGGTCAGGTCACTATGACTCTGCCTATGATTCACTTGTCCTTATCTAATTTGGTACTATCTGGATAGGCTTGTTTTAATCTTGTCAACAATATTAACCAACCAGTTCCCCAAGAGCTCTCAGGGATTAAATCACCAACCAAAGAGTACACATGGAGGGACCCATGGCTCCAGCTGCATATATAGCAGAGGACTGCCTTGTCTGGCATCATAGGGAGTGGAAGCCCTTGGTCCTATGAAGGCTTGATGCCTCAGTGTAGGGGAATGCTAGGACTCTGAGGCAGGAAAGGGAAGGTGGGTGGGTGGGTGGGAAGTACCCTCATAGAAGCAGGGGGACAGGGGATGGAATAAAGGATTCCAGAGGGGAGACTGAGAAGGGGAATAACATTTGAAATGTAAATAAATAAAACAACCAATAAAAATATTGAAAAAACCAATCCTGTCAATATTCTAATTCTTTTCTGAATTAGAGCATGTGGTGTTTTGTATATGATCTCTTTGAGTTTCTTGATCTTTACTTTCTATATGCTTATGGCCTCTTGATGTTCATCGAGCCTTCCACCAAGCCCTGGGGGCATCATAATGAACATCAAGACCAGATATTCCATTTCATAGAGTTTATAAGATCTGAGAGTAAAAAGACAAATGGATTTAATACAGTACCGGGGAGGAGAAATGGAAGAAACTGTAGAAGCACATATTAAAATCATTAAGCATTTAGATCCCTTAATGAACCTGCCCAAACCCTGCATTTTGGGGAGAATTTCTTCCTGTATTTCCAGTATTTGAAAGAGTCATGAAAACATTCTAAGAGAAGAGAGTGTGTTCCTAGCTGAAATGACTGTAATGCTATATGAACACATGAGGGGTTTATATTTCCTGAAGAATCAATTTCATTTTTCTGTTCTGTTTTATGAATCTGTATGACATGAGAATCTGTAAAGATGTTGTCCTTTGGCCTGGCAACTCAATCAAGATTTATCCTAATTTTTGTTTGTCAGTTGATCTCTGCTCTTATTCTTTTTGCTATAAATTAAGTCTTTTCTTTAATAATGTATGTATACAATGTATTCTGATAATTATCTCTCACCCCCACCCTTCCTTATATCCATCTCATCTTTATCAACACCTCCAGCCTATTCCTTTTCTCAGGTCCAAGACTTACAGTTCTATTCTGTGACCCATTTAGGTTAGCCATGTTATCCACATAACTATTTGATAATAAATATCCCATTGTACATCATTTTCCAAAAGAACCCATCAAGTCCCTGTTCAGGACCTATGTTAGCTTGCTTTGAAGTTTCAGTATCTGAACACTAACATGAAAGCAGGTATTTAGAGTCACCAGCCGCATGCAGTTTGAAGTGCATTCATGAAATCTTATAGTGAACTGTACATTTCATATGATGAGCCACTTTAGTTCTGCTATTCTTTAGCAATCAGTCAATTTTTGCAGTCTTTCTCTGGGACACTTCAATTTTCTAACAACAGTGACAGCATGTTGGCCTTATGACTCCAGGATCTGCCAGCTAAGTGAATATTATAGAATCTATATGACAAAACTCCATCTTGTCACTGCTGGGCAGGATTCATGCTGCCTTGCTATATTCTTTAGTTTGTTTCCATGTTTAGGGAAGGTAGGCAAACATTAACTAATCTATCCTATTTATGGCGCAAATGTCAAAATCTTATTCTAATTATATCCTTGGAGCATCACCTAAATATATAAAAGAAAAACACACGTGGGAAACTGTGGGAAACTGGGAAACTGTGGGAAACTGTGAATGCTTTTTTATGTTTCCTTTTAGCTTCAGAATCAAAACTACAGCTTGTTTTCTTAATTGGTTTGGCAGAAGAAAAATTGTTAGAAGAAAACAAACAGCTAATCCATGGTTGCTTTGACATTCACCTTGTGTTCTCCAAAGTGTTTGATTCATTTTCTGTAACAGAGGATATGTACCTACCAAGGCTGGAAATTTGCAGATTATAATTCATTGCTGGCAGTGTGAATCCTCAGAGTGAAGATGGGACAAATGAATAATGTGACATATATGAGAAAAGCTGTTTATAGTATAAAGATTTCATTTAAACGATATAATCAGTTTTGGTGAATCAGGAAACACTAGGAGACATCCGTATCAGACATCAGACTAGGTTCCTGTCAGAAGACACTTGGTATCAGCAAGTGTCAGGTTTGATGGGGGTGGATCCCCAGGTGGGACAGTCTCAGGATGGCTCTTCCTTCAGTCTCTGCTCCACTCTCTGTCCCTATATTTTCTTTAGATAGGAGCAATTCTGGGTTAAAATTTTGTGAAGGGTGAGTGGCTCCATCCCTCAACTGGGGGCAGTGCCTAACCTCTAGATATGGTCTCTACAAATTCTCTCTCCCTTTTGTTGGGTATTTCAGCCAATGTCATCCCCATTGGGTCCTGGCAGCCTCCCTATTTTCTGGCATCTGGGACTTTCTGGTGGCTAACCCCAGTTCCCCATCCCCCATTGCTACACACAGATGTCTCCTGAGAGGCTTTGTCAGAGCCTTACAGATACAGATATGGATGTCTACAACCAACCATTGGACTGAACACAGGAAACCCAATGGAGGAGTTAAGGGAGGGACTGAAGAAGCTGAAGGGGTTTACAAGCCCAGAGGAAGAACAACATCAACCAACCAGATCCCCTAGAGCTCCCAGGGACTAAACCACCAACCAAAGAATACACATGGAGGGACCCGTGGCTCCAGCTGCATATGTAGCAAAGGATGGCCTTGTCAGGTGTCAGTGGAAGGAGAGACCCTTGGTCCTGTGAAGGCTTGATGCCCCAGTGTAGGGGAATTATAGGGTGGGGGGATGGGAGTGGATGGGTGGTTGGAGAAGCACCCTCATGGAGGCAGGGGGAGGGGGATGGAATGAAGGGTTTTCGGAAGAGAAACTAAGAAGGGGGATAGCATTTGAAATATAAATAAACAAAATAGGCAATAAAAAAAAGAGAAAGAAACACTAGGAGGCAATATGCTGGTCCTAGATGTTAATTTCAAACTCTTTGGAACGCTGAAGTTAGGAAATATAACATGTATTAAAGCAGAGCCTGGATTAATATTGTGTCTTTAGATTGTTTTTACTTTTTAATATTTATGTACTTACATGTATATGTACCAGTGTGATTGTATGAGTACATGTATGTGTAGGAACCCATAGAGACCAGAGGAGAATTTTGGGTTCCAGAGAGCTGAGGCTTATGTGAGCCAATGAGGTGGGTACTGGAATTCAAATTCTTGATCTCATGAAAGACAGGTCAAGGTTCAAAAACAATGAGACAGCTCTGCAGCTTCCAAATAATTTCCTTCCTTCCTTCCTTCCTTCCTTCCTTCCTTCCTTCCTTCCTTCCTTCCTTCCTTCCTTCCTTCCTTCCTCCCTCCCTCCCTCCCTCCCTCCCTCCCTCCCTCCCTCCCTCCCTCCCTTCTTTCTTTCTTTCTTTCTTTCTTTCTTTCTTTCTTTCTTTCTTTCTTTCTTTCTTTCTTTCTTCCTTTCTTTCATGCAGCCCATTCTGTGTCTGAGTATGCTAGGTGTTTTAAGTTTTTTCTCTGTTATTTAATTCATATATACCTGCACACAAGATATGGAAGACTTTCTAAATTTCACTTTTCGCTGACTTTCTCTTTTTAGAGTTTCTGTGATTTTTCGCACATAGTGTGATGATTAAGAAACATTTGAGGAGGCTAGAGAGATAGCTAAGTGGTTAAGAGCATTGACTGCTCTTTAAGAGGTACTGAGTTCAATTCCCAGCACTGACATGGTGGCTCACAGCCATTTGTAATGAGATCTAATTGCCTCTTCTGGTGTGGCACTCATATACAGTAAATAAATAAATAAATAAATAAATAAATAAATAAATAATTGTATGTTTTAAAAAACATTTGAAATTTATGATGTGAAGTGAATTCTGTTTATTATTTTTGTGAACTTATTGATTTATTTGGGTTATTTAATACTTCTTTTATTTTTATTAAAACCCAGGGGGTGGTAATAACTTCAATTTTCATAGATCTGTTCAGAAAATGTTATCTATCAATCATCTATCATTCTCCAACCAATAAATCAACATTTTAATTATTATATTATGCCATTTATCAACCCACATCTGTAAATATATCTTTCACCCACTGTCTACCTATTTATATATCATCATATTTGGACAAGTCAGGAGGAGCAAGCCACTAGGCAGCAGTCCTCTGGAGTCTCCTATTTTACCATTTTTTGCTTGAGTTCTGCTCTAACGTCCATTCATGATGAACTAAAACTCTAAGGTAACTAAACCTCTTTTTTTTCCAAATTGATTCTGGTCAAGGCTATCACATCAATAGAAAACTAATTATGACACAATCTATCCACTCACCCACCCATCCATATATACTTACATAGATTCCATAGCAATATGAAGTAATTATTATTACTATCATCTTCAGTATAGAAAACGTATAGTATGGCCCTTGAATATCTTCAAGTGACATGGTGAGTTCTTTCAGTGTAATGTAGTCTACTTTTTATTTTGAAAAGAGTAGATTTTTCTATATATAAATAGAAAAATTGAACTAAGGAAGCTACAGTGTACATTATCTCTGATCTCACGTTCATCAGAATTATTTCTGCCTTTTTTGCTACAAGCACTGGATCTAAGTGACATCTAACAGCTTGAGCCTTTCTACTGTGTACTTGCACCACTGCCTTATCTGTTTACTGTTTCTGCTGTTATAGCTTTTCCCTCGACTGTACCACACCTAGCATCAGGACCTGCTAACTAGTTACTATGTATTCCTATGGATGGCCTTTGAAATAAATGGGCATAGGAATAGTCTCCACATAGTATTTGAAATCAAGAAATTATGACCTAAAATGATTCTCATTGTTCACAAATCATAAAATTGCATGCATGCAAGTCAGAAAACATTGCAATTGACAGATCAATTACTATTACTTCTTTATTACATTTCTAAAATATCCAGAAGAATGTTGAATACATTATATATGAATATACATTATATATAATATATATATGAATACATATATAAAATATGTATTATATACATGTATTCATATATATATAAATATACATTATATATAATATATATGAATATACATTATCTATATCTATGTCTATGTCTATGTCTATGTCTATGTCTATGTCTATGTCTATGTCTATGTCTATATCTATATCTATATCTATATCTATATATTGTGTTCAACATTCTTCTGGATATTTTAGAAATGTAATAAAGAAGTAATAGTAATTGATCTGTCAATTGCAATGTAATATATATATATATATATATATATATGTGTGTGTGTGTGTGTGTGTGTGTATAAAATGTCAATCATCACCAATGCTGAACTTATTGTGTATCTGTTTGTTCTTAAAGACACCTTTAATTATGGACTCATTTACTTTAACAAACATTTGTTTTGAAATTTTAAGAACTAAAATTTAATGGAAAGTACATTTTCCTGTACATTTCAACTTGACAGACATACATTTTATAATTTTGTGGGATCTTTAATTTTAAATTGGAGGAAACCATTAAAAATGCATCTGTGTATGTAAGGTTTTCACTCCCAAGACAACTAATACCTGCGAAGTCTGGTCATGAAGGGAAATGTAGACAATGCAGTTTTTAGGATCTTTAATGTTCTCTCTTTTCCAACCATATATTCCCTCTTTCTCTTCCTCCTGCCATCATTTTAGAGCCTCAAAATTTTATTAGTATTGATTAAACAATACAGCTGCTTATGGGTTCCTCTGGTATACATTTTCTGTGTCATTGATCTTTTTAGCTTTATTACTTTTTCCTGTTTGTGTTTTAGCTTGTTTTCCTTTTTCTTAAATGTTAAATATTATTTAATAATATTAATCACATTACATAATCTAGAATGTATGTTTCTATATGATTTCTATTGTGGAAAGGGAAAATAATTAATTTAAAATCTAATTTTAATTGAACTATACATTACCTACCTAGTCACTATGTGGTACATTAAAACACCAGAAGTTTAGTCTTTTGGTTTGTAACTTTTGTACTTGATATTTGTACCCACTTTTCTATTTCTTTCCTTCACACGTGCAGACACAGGCACACATGTACTTCAAATTCCATAGAACATTTTTTATTCGACTGGTCCATAGGCATGTGTTTTCTTTTCCTTCTCATTTTCTGAATTACTCTGCTCTAGACTTTTGCACAGTTGTCCTTGTGTGATTTTACTCAGAGATTTATAGTAAGATGTCTTCATTTAGCATCATTTAAAGGATATTTTCTGTGGTTATAGAAGTTTGATTTCACAGGATTTTTTTTCTTCAGTCTTTTGTCGCTGTCATTTCATTTTCTTTCAACTATGTCAGGTTGCGTGACTTGTCAACTTGAGACTCCACTACCGCTTTGAAGAAAATGTCTTTTTGACCCCTTCCTTTTTGTTTTCTGTGCTTTTTTTTCCCCCTCAGCAATTGCTCAGAACACTCTATTGGGTAATTTTTTTTTTTTAAATTTTCCTCCTTGATCATAGAACTAGATTTTGGTATCTTTATAGGTTTAATGCTGATGATTAGATCATTATCAATCATGGGGAAAATATTTCCACCCCAACATAACTTAAAGTATTCTTCCTTTTGTTCATTCCTGGACTCCCACCACATGCACATTTGATATGTATAATTTAGAATTTTTCTTCTCATCATATTTTTTCTTTACTTCTTTGTATTTACATCTGATCTGTTTCCTATGTGATAATCTCTTGTTTTGTGATGTGAAACCATTTCTTAAAATTATATTATAAACTCACAACCTAATTTACTATGCTTTGGATTTTCACAGAATTTGTCATTGATAATTTTAAGAGATTTGTCTCTGGTAAACTTATACATTTTCTTATCAATTTCCTCAATAAAAAATTACGACTGTTTTAAAGTACCTGTTTGATGGCTCCAGTGTATGAATAAATTACCGAAGAGCTTCTTCCCATTGCCCAGCTTTGATAATGCTTTACAGTCATTTAGTGAAGACTGCTGATTTTTAGAGAACTTTTAATATTTTTTCCAGAATCAAATCAATTTTTTTATGACAGGAAACAACGTTGTCTATATCAATGCATGGAGTGAAATAACATTGGATCAGAGGGTACTGTTCTATCTATGTGGATTTCATTTTATTTTATTTTTACTATTTTTATTGAATATTTTCTTTATTTACATTTTAAATGTTATTCCTTTTGCTCCTCCCCGCCCCAGCCTTCCAGGGAGGATTTGCTGAAGGAGGCAGAAGCAGGAAGATCATGAGTTCGAGGCCAGCCTGGATTTCATTTTAATACTAAACTTTTATAACTATTTGAGGACCTCCCCTAGAGGTTTTAAGTGTTTTTTTGTAGACCTTCCTGCTTCAAGAACAGTAATGGTCAACTTTTATGAGAGTCTATAAAAAGTCTGGCTTTGTTCCTTGATTTGTTATCCTTTGCCTGTGTGGATTAGTTATCAAATATACATTCTGAGAAATCTCATTCCACACTTCTTTGTGTCTCCTGTTACTTTAGAACTTAACACCTCAAGTATTTAACAGCCCAGGCAGTCTCAATGTGAGGCAGCATGATGATAAAGAGATCATTACAACTTTTCAATCCAACTGCTTCGCAGAGTCTCTGTCATCTAGGATCAACCTGAAAGCTAACTTTAAGAAATTGCTGTGATTTAAAGGGGGAACACGCCGGGCGGTGGTGGCGCACGCCTTTAATCCCAGCACTTGGGAGGCAGAGGCAGGCGGATTTCTGATTTCGAGGCTAGCCTGGTCTACAGAGTGAGTTCCAGGACAGCCAGGACTACACAGAGAAACCCTGTCTCGAAAAACCAAAAAAAAAAAAAAAAAAAAAAAAAAAGGGGGGGGGGAACACTTTGTTAAATTAATTAGCTATTTTTGATGAATGGAGAAATAAAACCATAAAATCTTAATCATAAAAATCTAAAGTCATCTTGCACTATGTAAAATAGTAACAATACCAATATCTAAAAAGCTTTTCTAGAGTAAAATTAAGATTAGCAGCTCTTTAGATGTGTTCAGACTTTGTCCAAGTGTTATTATTTAACAGAGGGAAGCAGAAGCCGAGTACTGACACCATTTGCTCAACATCACACATTAATTGGTAGCGCTAGTGTTAGTTCTAATAATTTTCATTTTACAACTAACTATACCAGTCTTTAGTCATTCCTAATATATATTTAATATAATAAAATTTATAAACATAATCATGTGGGTTTTTTTCTGGTTACTATATAAAAAAAAGTGATGGTTTGAAATAGTAAAAATGTTATTTTGGGTTAGGAAACATGCTATTATAAATTTACACAATGAAGATTTTTTAATTTTACTTGAACTATAGTGTTCTATTTTTCAAATTTCAAACCTTGGGAATGTTGTCTAGTAATTAATATATATATATATATATATATATATATGCATATATATCACATACATATTATATATATGTGTACATATATATGTATAGATGTGTGTGAAATTTTGTAGAAAACTTAGTATTAGTTTTTGCTATTTTATAGCAGTTTTTTGGTAATAATTTTTTATACATTTTAAAAAATGAATGCCTAATTGGTATCTATAGTAGAATATCATGAGGTAAGAACTCAGTTTAAATAAGAAGTTGTATATTGTAGCAGGAGATATTAGAAAATGAACCCACAGACCCATGGACTATCTCAGTCCACCAACTCTCTGACAGTGCCGGAACTCCCCAACTGGTTCCCCAGGGCTGTTCTCTAGCTTGTTCCTGTAGAGACCAGTCGCTGTGTTTTCAGCTCCAGTTCTCTCATCCCTGGAACCACTAGTTCCTTCACAGCCATCACCAACTGGTTGTCAGTGGACTCACTTCCCAGTAGCCCAGTAAAATAAAACTCTAAATCTTAAGATTAACGAAATAGATTTTTTTTCAGAGCTGAGGACTGAACCCAGGGCCTTGCGCTTGCTAGGCAAGCGCTCTACCACTGAGCTAAATCCCCAACCCCACGAAATAGATTTATATAATATAAAGCAAATATTCGCTACACAAGATGGCCGCACAAATAAAATTGTTATCCCAATTATCTAACCTTTTGATATCAATAACTACTCGAGACTGCTAGAGACACCCAGGTATAAGTCTGCTGCCATCTCACGTCGCTTTCGTCCTTTTCTCCCCATAGCTGCTAGTTCTGCCTCCCTCTTCCCTGTCCAAAGACAGGGCTCCCACTGCAAATACATTGGGCAGGAAATTTCTGCCACAGTATATGAGTTACTTTATTTCATATTTAATAGAAACAACTTTGTCAGAGTCTCTTCAGCTTCTATTTTTATTTCAGTGCCCTGCTTAATTTAGGCTGCAGCATGTTCATTCTGGGATAGATACAGTTAAATGTGTATATATGTAATTTCATAAGATTAAGTCATATGATCTGTACATTGATTTGAATTGCTGACCTAAGAAACACTATTGATAGGTAGACAGCAGGAAGCAAAATGTCCTGAAACTGGTCAATATAAAAACAAATCAAAGAAGAGTTATAAAAGCAATTCTTATCATCTTCTTTAATGTAATGATGAATTTATTAGACAAGGGAATACTGAAGATCAATATGCTATACATAATGGATTCAATAATCTGATGAAATGCCATACAGTCACCACACAAACAAAAAAAAAATCAATTTTAAAGTACCAGACTTAAATGTGACATATTTAAAAGGTAAGGAGAGTCATTTGGAAGTTAAGTCAGACATAAAATGCCTCTGAGTTTGTCCAGCTGAGACAATCTCTCCTTTCCTATTTCCTGCCGCATCTCATGTATCTTTACTAAGGACACAGGGTAGCAAATTACTGTTATTTGTCATTTTCCTCCCCTGCTATTTTCTCTCTGTAAGCTATTTCTTGTCAGGGAAACATTTATTTATTTTAGGTCTTTAATCCTCAATAAAATGCCTGACATATTTTGTGAATTCTTTATTATGGTTGAAAGTTGCTAATTTAGTAATTATAAAAAAACTTTAATTTTAGTCTTCAAAAATCTTCAGACTATGCAGACATATAGCTTCTGATGGCTGTTAGATGGAAAAGTGCTGTTTCTTAGAGAAAAGTGTTACTATACATGAAAGCATCTGGTTTTAGCTAACACTATTAACTGAGCAGTAGCCAGCACATCACTTCAGATGGCCAAGAGTGTGCTGGCAGCCTCATGTCAACCTGATGATAAAACCATGAGAAAGCATTCTAAGGGTTTTATTTGGACATGTCTTCCACAGGGTCAACTTTTCTGTTGTAACATCTTAAGTTCTGTTTGGATAGCAGGTATGTAGATGGAGAGTAAGGTGAAAGTACAGGTAACAGATCTACAATAGAACTGCGAAATTAAATGTCAGACCACATTAAACGTACTAGTTGTTTTGAAGTAGATACAATATGCTATTGAAATGAGGTACTGGTTTCTCTGTGTGAAAATATCTTACTTATCTTACTTATGTTACTGTTTTATAACAATTCATTGATCCAGAAGGTGTTATGCTGAATAAGTGTGTTTAATAAGATCCATTAATGTAATTAGGCATTAATTTCAAAATAATTGAAGTGTAATAACTTCAGGCACAGAAATAACTCGCTTGCCTGCTGATAATCATTTATTATATATTTAAAGCACATTAGAATTTCCCTGCTGAGAACATCAAGATGGAAAAAGCAAAACTGACGGATACACAACACAACTTCACCACGACAGATTCTCATTAGGAGCTAATACAGAGAATATCTGTACCATTTTCTTAAAATTGGACAGGATGTGTTGAGGAATTCACTCATACAGAAATAATCATAGCAACTCCCCAAATCAATTTACTTATTAGAAAATAAATTTAATGTGTTTTGTGTTCTTATTAAGAATTATTTTATTACAATTATTAATTAAATAAACTGTTTTCTCTTTGGGGATACTAAAAATAGAACAAAAGTGCAAATGTATCTTTTTACAAGACTTACTGTAATGAAATTCCCACTAATTAAAACTCTCTGGGCCACTAAGATCCTCAGTGGGTGAAAGTACTTTCTGTGTAGCCTGACACCTGATTTTGATCTTCAGAATCGAGACGGTGGAAGAATAGAAGTACCTCCTGTTGTCTTCATACCTCTGAAGGTACACTGTGGTGTGTGTACACACACAAACATATATTAAATAAATAAATGCAAAAATAAAAAATTTAAAATCACTATTTTATGACACCTGGTGATATCACTATTTTCAAACATTTACCAGTTGTCAAAAAGAACCGAGCTCATCTCTCAACTACATTTTTCATAATAAACCATAAGATATAAAAATAATAGATAAATTGTGGGAGAGGAAAATGTAAATGTTTATTTACAAATGTAGATGAAGTCGTACAAAACCAAAGCGAGGAAGTCATAGCAAATATTCAAGCGAGAGGAACTATTTTCAGACATATTTTGATGGCTTGAAAGAGAGGAGCTGGAGTCTTTGATTCATCTGTATTTTGAAAAAACTCAAGAGTCTGAGGGGACCATGAGGCAGGAAGTATAAAAATAAGCAAATCACACAAACTAATCATTACATAGGGCATTTTGAAAAAGATGCTATTCTTTAAGAAGTAGCTTTTGTCCCAATTGCAAATGTTGCTGTAACTTCCTGTGTAGGACTGGTCTATTTTGTTTCTTCTCCACCTTTAACATTTTTTCTCCTAGTCATTGTTAGCACACTAAAGTGTCATTTTAAGACACTACTTAAAATAAATATAATTTTCACTTTACAGTGTATGTTTTCATGGGAAACTCATACTGAGTATTGATTAAATTCTACACATGTAGGTGACTTCATTTAATTCTTATAATTTATTACTAAAGGTTTTCTCAAAGAATTGAGCCCTAGTTCAACTCCAGCTTCAAGTTTGAAGCTATTTCTACTTTGATATGCTTTTATATTTGCATAAGTTTTAAAAATAGTGGATGTTATTTAAAGGAAGCAATACATTTCTCTATTAACAAAATGGTGTTGAAGTCTCTCGTGGAAAGTGAGTGTGTTAAACCACAGAGATAATGCAGGACACTTGGACAATGCTCTTCTTTACAACAGCAATGGGGCAATATTTGGAGGAAGAAGAGAAGCTGAGTTTGGGATGGATACAGAAAAATGTGGTACATTTACACAATGAAGTATTACTCAGCTGTTAAAAACAATGAATTCGAGAAATTCTTAGGTAAATGAATGGAATTAGAAAATATCCTGAGTGAGGTAACCCAATCACAAAAGAACCACGTGGTATTCACTCACTGATAATTGAATATTAGCCCAGAAGCTTGCAATACCAAAGATTCAACTCACAGACCACCTGAAGCTCAGGAAGAAGCAAGACCAAAGTGTGGGTGCTTTGGTCCTTCTTAGGCGTAACAAAATACTCAAAGGGAGCAAATATGGAGACAAAGTGTGGGACAGAAACTGAAGGAGGGGCCGTCTGGAGACCATTCCACCTGGGTATCCATTCCATGTGCAGTCACCAAAGGTAGATGCTGATGTGGATGTCAGGAAGTGCAGGCTGACAGGAGCCTGATATAGCTGTCTCCTTAGAGGTCTGTCAGAGTCTGACATATTCACAGGCGGATGCTCACAGCTATCCATTGAACTGATCAAGGGGTTCCCAAAGGAGGAGTTAGAGAGAAGGAGCTGAAGGAGCTGAAAGGGTTTGTGGCCCCATGAGGAGAGCAACAGTACCAACCAACCAGAGCTCTCAGGGTCTAAACCATGAAACCATGAGTGAATGAGAGACTTTTAAGAGAAATGGACTTCTGCTGCCTAGATGTTGCTAAAGTATTACAGAGGCAGTAGATTTTATCTTTCATGATGATGCAAAGTGAAGACCATAGCAAGACAGAAATGAAGCACATTCCACTGTTTTTCAAGAAACATAAGATGATTTATAATCATTATACCTATGGAATAAAAAAAATAACTGCCAGCTACTTAGAAGCATGGGCTCCACACAGTCTCATCTTTCTAAGCTGATATTCGTCATAATGCATATACTATAATAGGAGCTTAAGCAGTATTAGATAAATTAATAGGATTTTATTACATAGGTGATCATCTAAATGCTTTGTGTGATTTTCTTTTATCCATTTAGAACATTGCTTGGGCAGTCACAATGCAAGCATAGTCAATAGCAGACCTTCCTCATTGTAGATGGCTTATGATTTGGCTCATTTAATTGTGTTTATGTTGGACCATGTTGTATTTTTGTATGACAGTATGTTTGCTTTTCTGCCAAATTTTTGTTCAGCTACATTTACATGTGTATTGACAAATTAGTGTATTTCAGTGTCCTTATGTTTCTGCTGAATAGGCGTAAGAGGTTTTATTTGCAGCATCTGTGTATTTTAAAATATTCTAACTAGAAGATGATAATTTTTCATGTAAATGAATATAGAAAGATGAGATTTAAGCCTTGGTAAAATAAAAGTGGCTCTGCAGAGTTTTCTTAAAATACTGAGACTAACATCTCATTACAGATTCTGATCCATTTACTATAGAAAAGAGGAAATTGGACTTCATTGAGTGGTTGTTCTCTTTTAACTACTTATCCCAACCTGACTTTGACATGCTAGTTCTTAGCAGGATGGGGTTAGTGTGGGAAAGCATCCTGGTTCATCCTCCCTGCCCTGTTACCAACCTCTATTTATTTAACCTGTGCCATTTTATTCTCAAGCCAGATATGAATATGTAATCTTTTAATATTTACTAATACTTTCTTGTGATCTCATAGTCTTTAAACATGGTAATTAACCTTTGTCAATAGTTAGTGAACCCTTCTCAAAGATGTTAGTTCTGCCCTCATTATCTTGTTGCCAAATTCATTTGAAAAGAAGCCAGTGACTTTAAGCAAAGAAATTTTGAAGCTTGCTTCAAAACATATAATCTAGTGTAAATTGGTAAAGGTCTAACTGAGAAATGCAGGTTAACGAATTTTCATTTAACTTAATTATGCCCTCTGGTAAATTTTTTTTAAAAATTAAAATAAAATGAAATAAAAACCTTTCATATAATATTAGCTTCATGTTTCTATGGTTGCTGCATAGCTTGTTAATAGTCATTTCAAAAGAGAACACAGACTAACTAGAAAGCTAAATAAACCAGTCTTTTTAAAATACTGACTACAACTAATGTCTACCCACATCTGTTTTCTAGTATAAAAATTTTATAATAAATTAGCTGACAAGGGCAATTATTATTTGTAATTTGATCATTAATTGAGGTTTTTTAGAAAATGTGATTCGTGTAAAATGAAGATGTTCTCTTTTAAAAATGTTAACATGAAGTGCATGACCTTGGAACTACAGATAGCCAAACTAGAGAGACAGGGCTATATATAAAGGTTCCCAGAGAATATTTAAAATATGACTATGGAGTTTCTTTTGTTTCTTTGAGAGAGGGTTTTTCTGTGTAGCCTGGGCTGTCCTAGAATTTACTCTGTAGACCAGATTAGCCTTAAACTCAGAGATCCACCTGAGTCTGCCTCACAAGTGCTGGGATTAAAGGCATGTGCCATGACTGCGCCGTTGACTATGGAAAAACTTGCTGTTGTTACACTTATTGAGAATATATTATCTATAGTCAGGAATTTTGAAGAAAACATCTTAAATTTAGAAAAAAGATAGACTTGGTACCTGAGTGCCAGATTTGTAGTAGTCAATATGTCTTGTTGAATAAATGCTATTTTTCAAGTCACAATTCTTGAAGCACGTTCCATGAACATTGAAATTCCAACAGTTTTATTTTGTGTATGTTGTAGTCTTTTTAATTCTCTCTTTGTGTCTTTAATCTTTACTCATAAATAAAAAATAAAGAAGCTTCATATCACCACAATGATATCATGCTAATATTTGATTAGTTAGATTTGGGGTCAGCATTCTTGTGTGTCTAAAAAAGTTCTATCAGTTCTAACTATGAGTAAGTCACTTGTTTTCTTCAATTGTAGACAAGATAGTGTCTTCAGTAAAAGAATGGTGGAATGAAGGAAAGAAAAGGTTTGTGGGCTGGAAAAAATCACAGAGACATCTGGACTCCTAGAAGACCAAACACAAGTGAGACAACTGGAAAGACAGGCTTCAATCAGAGACAGAAGTACAGGTAGCACTAGAATTAACCAGATGGCAAAAGGCAGGCACAAGAACGTAAGCAACAGAAACCAAAGTTACATGGCATCATCAGAACCCAGTTCCCCCATCATAGCAAGCCCTGAACACCCCATCACACCAGAAAAGCAGGATTCAGAATTAAAATCACTTCTCATGATGATGATAGAGGACTTTAAGAAAGACATAAATAACACTCTCAAAGAACAGATAGAAACCCTTAGAGAGGAAACACAAAAATCCCTTAAGGAATTGCAAGAAGATGCAACCAAACGGGAGAAGGAATTAAACAAAACCATGCAGGATCTAAAAATGGAAGTAGAAACAATAAAGAAATCACAAAGGGAGAACACCCTGGAGATAGAAAACTTAAAAAAACGATCAGGAGTCGTAGACACAAGTATTACCAACAGAATACAAGAGATGGAAGAGAGAATCTCATGTGCAGAAGATACCATGGAAAACATTGACACAACTGTCAAAGAAAATGCAAAATACAAAAAGCTACTAACCCAAAATATACAAGAAATCCAAGACACAATGAGAAGGCCAAACCTAAGGATAATAGGTATAGATGAGGAGGAAGACTCCCAACTTAAACAAAAAGAACTATACAAAATATCAACAAAACCAGGAGCTGGTTCTTTGAGAAAATCAACAAGATAGACAAACCCTTAGCCAGACTAACCAAAGGGCGCAGAGACAGCATTCAAATTAATAAAATCAGAACTGAAAAGGGAGACATAACAACAGAAACAGAGGAAATTAAAAAAATTATCAGATCCTACTACAAAGGCCTATACTCAACAAAATTGGAAAATCTGGAGGAAATGGACAATTTTCTAGATAGATACCAGGTACCAAAGTTAAACGAGGAGCAGATAAACCACCTAAACAGTCCCATAATGCCTAAAGAAATAGACACAGTCATTAAAAATCTTCCCACCAAAAAATGTCCGAGGCCAGATGGTTTCAGTGCAGAATTCTTCCAGACCTTCAAGGAAGACCTAATACCAATCCTCTTCAAGTTATTCCATCAAATAGAAACAGAAGGAACACTACCCAATTCATTCTATGAAGCTACCATTACACTCATACCTAAACCACAGAAAGACCCAACAAAGAAAGAGAACTACAGACCAATCTCTCTTATGAATATTGATGCAAAATACTCAATAAAATTCTCGCAAACCGAATCCAACAACACATCAAAACAATTATCCATCAAGATCAAGTAGGCTTTATCCCAGGAATGCAGGGATGGTTCAATATTCGGAAATCCATCAATGTAATCCACTACATAAATAAACTCAAAGAGAAAAACCACATGGTCATCTCACTAGATGCTGAGAAAGCATTTGACAAAATTCAACATCCCTTCATGTTAAAAGTCTTGGAAAGATCAGGAATACAAGGCCCATATCTAAACATAGTAAAAGCAATATACAGCAAGCCAGTAGCCAACATCAAACTAAATGGAGAGAAACTTGAAGCAATCCCACTAAGATCAGGGACTAGGCAATGCTGCCCACTCTCACCTTACCTATTCAATATAGTACTGGAAGTCTTAGCTAGAGCAATTAGACAACAAAAGGAAGTCAAAGGGATTCAGATAGGAAAGGAAGAAGTCAAAATTTCACTATTTGCAGATGATATGATAGTATACTTAAGTGAACCTAAAACTTCCACCAGAGAACTCCTAAACCTGATAAACAACTTTAGCAATGTGGTTGGATATAAAATCAACTCAAACAAATCAGTAACCTTCCTCTATTCAAAGGATAAACAGGCAGAGAAAGAAATCAGGGAAATGACACCCTTCACAATAGCCACGAATAAAATAAATTATCTTGGAGTGAATCTAACAAAGCAAGTGAAAGATCTGTATGACAAGAACTTCAAGTCTCTGAAGAAAAAAATTGAAGAAGATCTCAGAAGATGGAAAGATCTCCCATGCTCCTGGATTGGCAGGATTAATTTAGTAAAAATGGCTATCCTGCCAAAAGCAATCTACAGATTCAATGCAATACCCATCAAAATTCCAAATCAATTCTTCATAGAGATAGAAAGAGCAATTTACAAATTCATTTGGAATAACAAAAAACCTAGGATAGCAAGAACTATTCTCAACAATAAAAGAACCTCTGGGGGAACCACCATTCCGGACCTCAAACTGTACTACAGAGCAGTAGTGATAAAAACTGCTTGGTATTGGTACAGAGACAGACAGGACGATCAATGGAACAGAATTGAAGACCCAGAAATGAACCCGCATACTTATGGTCACTTGATCTTTGACAAGGGAGCTAAATTCATCCAGTGGAAAAAGGACAGCATTTTCAACAAGTGGTGCTGGCTCAACTGGAGGTCAACATGTAGAAGAATGCAAATTAATCCATTCTTATCCCCTTGCACAAAGCTCAACTCCAAGTGGATAAAGGACCTTCACATAAAGCCAGGTACACTGAAACTATTAGAAGAGAAGTTGGGGAAGACCCTCGAATACCTAGGCACAGAGGAAAAGTTCCTGAACAGAACACCAGTGGCTTATGCTCTAAGATCAAGAATCGACAAATGGGACCTCATCAAATTGCAAAGCTTCTGTAAGGCAAAGGGCACTGTCAACAAGACAAAACGGCAACCAACAGATTGGGAAAAGATCAAATAAATAAAAAAAAAAGAAGATAATTTTGATTTTGTTTTGGGACTACTTACTCTTGAATGTTCTAAATTTTACAATTCCTATATCTATGATTTTTCAATACTGTGGACTTTCCCATCAATCCCAGTATTTTCAATGAGCCTTAAGAATATATATTTTCAGTGTCACCAGTTACCTTTGTGCCCTCCCTCCCAGCCTTGAACAGGCCTGAATGAGCTGTTTACCATGGTAGACCAAAACCACAGTAGACCAAAACAATAGGACCTAGGAGGCATTGCCTTGGCAGTCTGCTACAGGAGCTAGAAGAATGGACTGCCTGCTGAGCTTGCCTGACACCTCCAGGCTGCTATCCCCTCACCTAGATGCTGGGCTGAGAAGAGACTTTGGGGGTGTGGCTTCCCCCTTTATATGTGAAAGCAAAATATTAAACTTCCGACCTTGATCAGAAAAAAAAAAAAAAAAAAAAAAAAGGTTTGTGGGTAGGAAATGTGGATTAGGGGCAAAGAAAGCATAGAGAAAAATGTGTGTGTGTGTTTGTGTGTGTGTGTGTATTCACTAATTTAATTTTCACACAGCATGGCTTTGCATAATATACCATGTTAAAAGCATTTTATCTTATTATTCTAGGTTTATTTTCCCTAAAGTTAGTGATCACTGAAGAAACAAGTTGTCAAAATTTAACTCTTGTTTCTCTAAATAAGGAAAGCACTTGTCTATGATTAATAAATTATTGTGTTACTGATGTTGTTTGGATGCATTTAAATTAATACAATTCTTAATTAATGTAGCATATGTATGTAGTTTATCATGCAATTTGAGGGCTGTTGACAAAATGCTTGTGTGGTATTAATTTAAATTTTTAAATTTTAGTGAAAAATTGGAAAGGGGTAGAGATGATACATTTTCTGAATCCCTAATCACCCATCCTATTTTGATTACTGAAGACATCAAAATCATTCTGAGCCTAGAGGATACCTCAGAAAGAAAGATCCCAATTGGTGTAGGTATAACAGGTCTCATGCCTTCTCCTGAGAAACACTAATAGCTTGTCAGGGAGCATCTCTGTAGGTCGTGGTGTGAACAGCATTGCGAAGAGAATGAAAATTCTCTATTATGTAACAGTTACCAATGCCACATGGGTTGTGTTTGGATGGATTTACTTTTAGCTCAAGTTGAACAGAAAAATAATAATGACTTTTTTAATTTTGGGGGTACTCATGATGAAATTATTTATCCCAAATATTGAATAAAAAAGACTTATAAAATGAATACATAATATTGTTTTGTTTATCATTGGGGTTGCTTCCATTAACTTAGACTTTTCTTCCTTACATGTGCACAGACACATACACACACTCAGAGGAGAGAGAGAGAGAGAGAGAGAGAGAGAGAGAGAGAGAGAGAGAGAGAGAGAGAGAGAGAGAGAACATAGAAACAATATCTTTACCTAACAGGAATCTGAGGGTTAAAGCTCTTTCATATTTTATGTCCAACTTTGCTGCCTTTGATTTCATGACATAATACACAATTTTCTCTCTGCACATATTGTTCAGTTTTTCTTAAGCATGAATATATTTGTATCTCTTCAGAAAACAGAGAATGTGTTGGCTGCATCTTTCTCCTCTAATCCTGTTTAAATGTTGTTTATGAGTTATGTCCTGTTGCACTAAGAGCACTCTCTACATTCATAATATCCAAATATTAGCAGAAGAAACGGAAAGGTTATTATAACACATTGGATGAACACATTGGATGAAATTATATACCAGAAAACATTTCACTATCATTTTATCATTATTATTATATACCTGGTTGAGCATGAAGTCAGGAGTTTTACCTTATCAATATCACTAGAACTTAACACATCACAATTCACATAAAATATTTGTAAATTATACACAAATATCATTTAAATCAGTTGTTTTTCAGTGTGTTTGACCTGTGTTTTAAGGTAAGAAAATGCTGATTTATGCATACATATAGATTATGAATGGCCAGAAATACATCTTTTGCTTATGTCTTCATCATGTTAGAGTTGTTTCCTTTAATATTTGTCACATATTACTATATTCTTAGCCCCAGACTAGTTTATGCTAGATTAATATGATTGGACAGTGCAACATCATTTTTCTTCACTGTCTATATTAAAACCTAAGCCATACTTTAGTTACTTAAGAGAAAACTATTCATAAAGACAGGTTTATATTTTCAGATAACTTAGCAGGTCTTAACATGACTGAGATAAAGAATCAGAATGTATATAGTTACATAGTGACCTATACTTGTGATTTCAGTGAACAACTATAGGCAATTTTTGACTTTCTTGAGTTTCAAGTATGTCTTAATAAATGTTCTATTTCTGTGAAAAGACATCATGACCACAGTAACTCTTATAAAAGAAAGCATTTAACTAGAACTGGCCAACAGGTTCAGAGACTTAGTTGATTATCTGTATAACAGAAAGCATGGTGGCAAACAGGAAGACATGGTGCAGAAGAAGGAGCTGAGAGTTCTACATCTGGATCCTTAAGTAGCAAGAAGAGAAAGATACTGATCTTGTCTTAGCAAGAAGAGAGACACTGGTCTTGTCTTAGCAAGAAGAGACATTGGTCTTGTCTTGAGCGTTTGAAACCCCAAAGCCCACTTCCAGTGACACGCTTCATCCAATAATGCCACACATATCCCATCAAGGACACATCTTCTAAGAGTGCAATGCCCTAATGACTTAACATTCAAGAATATGAGCCTACGGGGAGACTCCTATTCAAACCACCATTGGAAGGATTCCTTGCAATTGAATTGCACTATGTGAATACATCAGTGAAGACTGAGCTGCTTGTGGACAAATTTGAGTTGCAGAATGGTTTTCAACTTCTACCACAAGAAAATTTCTTTAACATGCACACATCACACCCAAACACAGTACTGAGTTAGATAGAAATTAAATTGTTTTGAGGAAAAATAACTGCTGTCAAGACACAATGTTTATTTGTTTACAATAAAACAAATCCCGTTTCTCTTTATGAGTAAGAAAAAAATTCCCTTAAAAGCTAAACTTTAAAATTTAATATATGGACAAGGTAATTGTTAAATTAATCAATAGAACATTTTTTTAATAAGCCAGTGAATGTATTTAAGGATGTCAAAGTAAAAATTTTCAATGCACAAATTCCCTAACTACTGCAAAAACCCAAATTAACACAGAATTATAAAGAATAAATAGCATTTGCTGATGTATCATGAGGGACATATTTCCCCCTGGCTACGCTTGCTGCTTCTACAGGATGAATAGTCAATAATTATTATTCAGTATCATATATTTTATAGAAGCTGTCAGAACATGCAATTAGTCAGGAATGATGATACGGTAATAAAAGAGTTAGGAATAATGCATTGGCAGTGTAAGTCATCAGTGTGTGACACATACAGTTTTTAAAATGTTTTCCAGCCTACTGGTTATTAAATGTGGCCCTAGTTGGTAGGAACAGATGAACTTTGATTTAGGGGCTTTAAAATGTACAGCTCTCACTTCAAAATGAACCACATTTTCCAGTTATCTTAGCACTCAGTATACCATAAGCCACTTTAGAACTGAATAAGGAAATCTACTATATATTTGGTACCACTGTCTGGAAGTATTCATTATAGAAAGTTGTACAAAACTCTCTGCTACAAACTGGTTTTACAGCATGGATTCCATGAACAATGAGTATCCAAAGAAGCTGCAATACTTTGTAGCATATAAGCTCTGAGATCAGAGTTGAAGACAAAATTGATTGTAAATCTTACATTTTACAATAAACTCTGATCTCTCAGCAGATCACTTAAGTACTCAAAAGTACTCTGAATCATCTTAGGTAAAGATGGGAGTTAAAGTTTCTTGCAAATTATCATGTGGGCAACAAGCAAAGATGACTTAAAATCGCAAGCACTGTAGTTACCTGTGAATCTTTCTCTTTTGATAAGTCACAGGTACAGAGATGTATAGTTGTAATTTGGATGTGTGTCTTGGAAAAAAAAGTGATAGTGTAATTCTCATTGAAAAACCCTCAAGCTTACAGGGTGTAACAATTGAAGTCATTAGTTACTAAGAAGTGATGATCTGTTATGCTCCATTTCACCTTTGACTGTTGAATCACACCCTTGTGGTAATCATATTACAGTGATGGATGAAGTGTATGGGAAATTTCTGTGATCCAGAGTATCTGGGATGCAAAAGAATATTTTACAGGTGTATAACCAGAAAAGAGCAGTTTAACATAATATTTCTCCTCCTCACAATTCGCATTACAGGAGATGGGATCTGCTCATTTGTGAATCCTTGAAGGTGGTGACATCTGACATATATCTGAAATGCAAGACTGAATTTAATATACATAATGAAGTGTCGGCAGCCATGCTTTGCTCTCATACTTGGCAACATTACACGGGCATTACAAACTCGTTGTGCTGCAGGTTTTTAAATGAGCATATTTCAAAGCTCCCTATAAAGTAATGAATTAGAAATTGGCTTTGAATTCAGCTTGCTTGGCAGCTCTTATTTGGTACATAGATCTCATGAGACAGTAGTTTGCACTCACACAATAGAAATTTGTAACGTTATATGATGATATTGAAAATACATCTTAGGTATTATACTTGAACCTTTTTTTTGGAGGGTTTACTTTCATATTTCCTATGTGAGGTTGTAGCCTTATACCAGTAGTTTTTTTAGAATATAGAATTTAGGGTAAAGTTAAAGTAGCCAAAGGAATTTATTACTCGAAATACCAAAAGGATCTCATTGTACCAAGGCTTAGTTTATAATAGAGTCCCATGGCATGGATCTTATGGATAACGTTTCAATTCACTTCCAGGAACACAGGACAAAGAAAACGAAATTGGATCATAAAGAAAAACAATTAATTTTTTTTAGCACCGTTGTCTAGTTATGCAGAGATTTATTTTAGTAAAATTGATTCACTTAAGCAGCCTTGAGCACATTACAGATACCTGGGGAATATATGCTGTACATCAAATACTGGGAGGTGTATCTTACCATTGCACCATTTATATTTTGTTTCTGAAAAAGACAAGAGGTAGTGTCATAAGGTTTTCCATTTCCCCCTGCTATAATCTCTGAAGGTTAGCTTTCTCTCTCTTAAATGTACAATGGACCCTTTTCTCTTTTCATTTTTATTTATATATTTAATTCTATTTTTAACTTCCAATATCTTTTATCTCCATCCCTTTGGTGGTAAAGTGCTTCTACTTTTGATATTACCTGATGCTGTTTCACTGAGTCATTATGGCATATTTTCAATATCACTTAACCTTGTTGCCTTAGGTGAAGGATAATAACCTGTTTTATTTTCAAAACAAAAATACACTAAAAATCTATGCAATTTTGTCACGTGTAACAGGTATTATTTTGTGTCAGAGGGCATAACCACTATATTTCTCTTTTCTGCTTTTATAGAATTCACTTCATATTGCCTTTAAGCTTACCTTCTTCCCCCCATAAAGAATATCATTATGTACCTATGGCTATCCTGTAACTCATTTTGTAGACCAGACTGACCTCAAACTCATAGAAATCTTCCTGGTTCTCCCTCCCAAATGATGTGATTAAAGGCATGCACTACTATGTCTGGTTCAAGCAACTTTTACAATCAATGTCCTAGACTGTTTTGTATAGTTCTAATAAAATAATCGAGACTAAGAAATTTGTCACGAAATGAGATTTATTTTTGGCTTACAGTTTGAGAAGTTCAAAGTTCAAAACAGGAAACATGTCCACACTTCATCATAACATCATGAATGGAAAACTAATGTAGAAACTTGTGTGAGAACAGCCAGAAGCAGTTGAGAAGAGAGCACAGGAGCAGTGCCAGGATTTCTAAAGGTTCCCTCTTGAATGATCCTGGAGTTAAAGGTACAAAGATGCAGAAATAACTTTTTCTGAGGGCTGCTCTCAAATGTTTAATTACCTCTCACAAAGCCACACCTATTTAAGGGCCATAGGCTGGAAACCTAACAGCAATGCATAAGTCTTTGGGAGACAAACCAAAGCAGTCAGTTTTATAAAGCTTTTCACACCCCAGTGGGAAAGTAAACACATCTTGAAGCCATAGGTATTGAAAGACTGATCATTAGTAATATTACTGCTTATCAATGACAAAAGCAGAATGGTGTTCATAAACTCTCCAAAGAAGTTATAATTTATTATGGTTTCTCTACTGCGACAGCACCAATAGGCCAAGTGTTAACTCATATACATCCATTTTGACGAGTAAAATGAGTTTGTTAGTTCTTAAGTATATAGCTGTGCATTTCTCTTGGATAGTGGCATTTTCTGCCTCAACAATTCTGCAGCTTCTAACCTCTTCATTAACATGTGCTTCTAGTCTACAACACAACTGATGCAAACCTGGCTTCCAAGTGCTACCCAGTGCTAAAACAGTGTAGGTAGCTAAAAGGTCAGATACACAAACACGGACAAACATCAATCAGTTCACAAAAAAGATATGGATTTGTGTGCATTCCATCTTTGCCTTTATCTGAAGTTCTCAGCAAACCCTAATCAATCTTGGGAAGAAAGGATTGTTTTTCTCAAGTCTTGGCTGTAGAATAGCTAATTGAGAGCATGTTGAAAGATAGATTTACTCTGCATAGAAACTAGAGAATTAGTCTATCTATAGATGGTGACATTATCTGTGAAAGATCTAACATACTCTGTTTTTGTCTCTATTTCATACTCCTCTTTCCACATCCCCATAATTTTCTTCCTCCTTTTTCTTTTTCCTCTACCAAATGGTGGAATTGAAATCTATTGATTATGCTTTTTAAATATATTCCACCATCCATTCTGGTATTATAAATCAACCTTATAGATAGGTATTATTCATGCATACATGATTTCAACATTGTTTGGATTCAATTCTGAGGCACTGATATCATTTTTATTAAAAATATTTAGAGTTTTATTTTATCTTGCAGTATGTTTTACATTTCTCTTTCTTACATTATTTTCAGCACCATCCTTTTTGTTTTTCATACATCTTTCTTTGCTAACAGGGAAATACTTTTATCTTATGGTTGAATTACAAAATTATTTTTTCAACTAGCTTCTAATTCTTTTGATTTGGTTTTTGTTGTTGTTGTTGTTTCTACTATGTTCCTTTTGGTACACAGCCAGTGTTTTTACCTTCATAAGCCACATTTTTTTATATTTATGTTTAATTCATATTCACTCACCATTGGTAATCTCTTTTGGGTTATAGCATATTCTCTACACATCTCCACCTAGGCAGTAGGCAACGTGCCATAAATGAGTGGCTTCATTTGAGTTGTTGGCTACTGAGTTCTCATAGACTCTCTGAACACTACTGCCATTACTCTCAGTTATTCTCTAGAACTTTACAAAGAGATACTTTTGCTCAGGAAACTGCATACTTAAGTTATAGAATACAGTAAAATGTAGACTATGTTACCAACTAGAAGCTTCATTTCTATTGGTGTGGTGTCATAGTGCCAATTGGTGTTATTTAAGCTAGCCAAGGAGAAGAGTAACGATCAATCATACCCAGCTACAAAACCTACACGCTACAATGATGGCTGTTCTGTTGAGACATATTCAGATATGCGGTAGTGGCATGAAAATGATGGGAGTAACATTATTTTCTGATTAGATTCAAGTTCATTTCCACAAGTTTAAATCTACATCTGGTAAAAGTACCAATCCAAGAACCTAGGACTAAACAGAACCCACATCTGGTGAAATTTTCAGGCCACAAACCTATGACTAAAAAGGTTATAGGTTCTAGGGAAATATACAACATTTATTTATTGGTTATTTAGTATTTTAATAATTTACTTATTTATTATTTATTTATCCATTAATTTGGTAAATGGACAAGATATTTAGTTAAATCTTCATAACCTTTTGTTATACCTATAGATAAATACGTGTCTCAACCTTCATATGAGAATTTTATTTCATATGAGAACCTTAATTTGCAGCCTATTGTTATCAAATGAAACACACTCAACAGGCTGATGTGTACAAAATAAAAGACCTCAGAATAATCATCTCTACCGGGCACATGTATACTGTACCTGCTCCTTATGCTAGGAGAACATTGTATAAGAGGGCTGGAGCCCACTTAAAATCCAGAGGTGATGGAAGACTACAAACAAATATTGTTTTCTGGGCACAGCAGAGCAGCTGCACACATGAGCTCACAGCAGTTACAACAGCATGCACAAAACCTGCACAAACCCAAGTTAGACCATGTCCCAGCATGACAAGAGAGCTGAACACATAATCCCAACCTTAACTGAGTGGCAATTGCCAGTTGTTAGCTATTGAGAGTGGGAGAGACAGTCTTCCCTGAGTGTAGCTCCTGGTAAATCAAACATACTTCAGTAGAAAACTACACATTAAAATCCATTCACAAAGTATGAATTGGTCTTGAGAGTTTAAAAAGGTAAAAGAGGTCACAGACCTGAGAAGGTAAGACCAGATTTGGAAAGAATTGTGGTAGGTGGTGAACACAGTCAAAACACAATGTACAAAACTCTCTAAAAATTCATTGTAAATTTAAAGTTAAAATTTTCTGCTTGTGCTGGTTGATTTAATTTTCAATTTGACACAACCTAAAATCTTCTATGAACAGTTTTAACAAGGCATTATCTATATCAGGCTGACTTGTGAATGTGTATGGGAGAAATGATTTGACTGTTAATTGGTGTAGGAAGGTTCAGGCTGCTGTGTTCAGCTATACTGGGAAAAATGTATTAATCTAACCCTCCCAGGGCTCCCAGATGCATGTGGAAGAGAGTGCAAAGAGGGTAAAATCCAGCTGTAGTGGATGAATTCAAGGAAACAATACTTTCTGAGCACAACAGGCCAGTTGCGCACGTGAGCTCATGACAACATACACAAGATGTATATATATATACTTTAAGTTAGACCTTGTATTCTGATAGAAGTATAAACAGGAGAGGTGGACAGGGGAGGTAAAATCCACTGCCAGGATTTTACTGGCAACTGGTAGCTGCTGGTAAAGGAAATGTTGGTCTTCTATAAACATTGAGCCACTAGTAAGTGAACTACACGTCTAAGAATTTTGGACTGCACAATTTACCTTGATAGGCTGAAAATAAGATTAAAAAAAAAAAAGACCACAAAATTGAGTGGATAAGAAAGGGAGGTAGATCTGGAAGGAGTTTGGGAGGGCATGAGTATGATTGAACCACATAGCACAGAATTGTCAAAAAGCTTATGAATTTTTAAAAAGATATATTCAGAAAAGTGGTTTATTTTGATTTATTGCTTTTCTGTTACTATTGATGCTGACAATATTTTATAGTATTGGTCTTAATGCAGAAAATATGCATATTACTCATATACATACATGTGAATATATACACACATATATAAGTAGTATGAGCATATATAATTTTTTATAGGCATAAATTCTATATGTATTATTTATATAAAGTTACATACCATACAAAGTCATATATTCTCTACAGTTTTATCTCATATGTTGGGTTAATTGAATATATGCCATTTGAATTTAATAGTTTTTTTTAGAAACCAAGGTTAACAAGTAGCAAATTAATATAACAATAAAACGTTAACAAAAATTCCCTGTAAATGCAATTCCAGGCATTTGTTACAAAAGATCAATTTTTCATTACATTCTTTAAATGATTTCAATTCTCTCTTTTTTTTTTTTTTGGTACAAGATCAGCTGCTCTTCTTAATACTTACCAGAAGATGGTGCTATATAAATAAGCTAAGGCCTCTTCAAAAGATTGTTTTAAGCAAAGTATCTACTAAAAACTACCCATAGGGTTTGAAAGTGAATTTTTTTGGTGATATGGCACACTTTTTATTAATGATTATATCTTTTAAAAGACAGCTTTTATTCATTCAGCAAAATGAGTTTTAAAATTATCACTCTTTCTCATATTTTTATTTGTTATTTTATTCTAAATCATGAGATCAACTGGGGTAACTGAGTATTATTATCTATATTATTGTTCGGGGATTTTGTTTTAAATCTAATGATTTGTTGGCAGATGTAGAATAACTTTAAAGTTGTATAATTATAAAACACAAATAAAATGTACAGATGTAAACATGCATATACAGATTTCTGTGCTAAGAATGAAAAGAAATGAAATTAAAGAAAATAGAGCCAGAATTCAATCTTGTTGTAAGTCCATGAATTAACTACAAGACAATAAGTTTTACATTTACTATTCTTTTCATTTAGCAAGGGTCCATCAAAACCCAACCCAGGGACGTACTTGCATTGAACTTTATCACAGGGTTCCTAGTCATCTCTCAGAGGTTTGTTATCTGAGAGAGGATCCTACTGATTCTCCTGTGTCTTAAACTGTATGTCATTTTAAAAGTCAGATAATTTAATACAAGGCAAACTTTGTCAATTCAGACTAATAATGATACTTTTGTTAAGCATAAATGAACCTTAATAAACCTCTGTGCTTCTATTATGCTTGTAGCTCCAGAATTTCCTAATGAGTAGCAACAGTAGCTCAGCAACTACTAAGAGGCTTGCATACCTGCGAGCATTTCATCTAATAAGAAGGCAGACCAGAGCCAAAATTTCACTGAAATACCCTGCGTTACCTGAAAGGAGTGGGTTCTATATGAAGAAGATCCACAGACATATAAAACTTCATTCACGTGTGGAATAGTGTTAGTGCACATTTTGTTTTCTCTTGTTTTGTTATGATTTCTGCAGCGCTTTTCATCCACAAAAATACTGCAATGTCTTATTCTATAAAATAAGCTGAGTTGTCAGTAATTACAATTAGCGAGTTTCTTCAGTGTGTTCAGAGCTAAAGAATGTACTAAAATAGAAAGCAATGGTTCTTTTTTTTTGTTTTGTTTTTTTTTGTTTTTGTTTTTGTTTTTTCTTGGAAGAAAGTCATTTAATCTGGAAGACTGATAAACACATTGGTGCAGAAAATACACCATTTGGTATTACAAAGTCGTATAATGTAAAATGATTGTGGGATTAAATGGTGACTCTTTGTCATCTGATCAATGCTTTTGTTAGAATGTGAAAGAAGAAAAATATAAACCATAAGACCAACCAATATTCTTAGCTCATCCTATGTTTACATTCTTCTCTTTGTTACACGAGGAAACAAAGTCTTGAACAAATGAGAACTCACGTAACTAAAGGGCTAAGGGATTTATGATTCAGACTCTCATTAGTTCTAGCTCTGGATTCATAGATTTCTCCAAATGTCAAATAGTCCCAAACCCTATCGTGACACATTTGGCTTCGGCAAAAGAACACATTCACTTCGCCTGTCTCTTATTGTGAAATCCTAAGTTACTTGCCTTTACCTTAAAAAAAAAAAAAAAAAAAAATCCTCCGGAAAATTTTTCAGAGTCAGACTTGAGATTGATTTCTGTGATTCATTTGTCACTGTGAAAAGAGATTAGAGTTGAAAGAACAGAGAGTCGTGTGAGGGCTCCTGCTCACTGCTGCATGACTGGCTGCTTCTAGAACACAAAACATTTTCTTTTCTTTGGGGACTCAGCAGTAGGAGGACGTTTCATTCAGCAAAGGTGATGAAAAATTTTCTTTGTGTTGGATACTTCAGTTCCCCTGGGAGTACTGCGGGAACGATTTCCCCTTATTTGTAGAATTCCAAGATGATTTTTCTGATCAGGAATACATTCTCTGCTGCAAGATCTTTCATTGTTTGGATTATCCACAGCTTAGGCTTCCAGAGAAGAAAAGCTATTCTCAAGGCTCTGACAGCAACTATAATCAAGCATTCCATTACTTAGTTTGGCCCGTTCCTGTTAAGTTTACTGATAAAATGCTATTTTACTTCCATCATCAGAATGGCAATGCATATTGAAATATACACAGGAGTCACTGTATTGTTTACTATCCAAATGAGTATATCATTGCCAAAAGGGATTTTGCCTTTGTTTGCATTTATCTAGATTACCGATTTTAATTCCCAGATTCTAGTAAATGGAGCCAAAGTCACTTTAGTGTTATATTTCACAATTGCTTTAGAAATTACATCTCTAAGATTTTCTGAAACAGTTTGTGAACCAACTTAAAGACAAGAAGTGCATAGGCTTTGGAGTTATGAATAAATCTATGTTAAAAGACAATCTCACAGAAATAGTAAAACAAACTTTTGGAGGCAGACAAGTTGAATCTAAATCACAGCAAAGATGGTAAGTTAGTTTCTCTTTTTCAGTTTGTTGTGAATAATTTCTTTAAATGCTTTAAATATAATTAGAATATGCGTGTGTGGGTGTTATATATTCAAATATGTGTTTATTATTTGCCCTACATATAATACTAGGAAGTTCTCAGAGCCCATTGTATTAAGCTGTGCTTTTTTGTTTTGATGAATTTCAGGTCCTAATTCACAACCATACTTTTATTTCAATTGTTTTTATCAAAGATTATATATATATATATATATATATATATATATATATTATATAATGTATATGTATAATCTTTTATTATATATAATTTTATTATATATATATATACATTATACATATATATAATGTAGAACACACACAGACACATACACACACACATGCACACACACACATGCACACACACACATACACACACACACATGCACACACACACATGGAATAACCAATAATCTTTTGCCATAATAATGCTATGCACCAAGTTTCTAAAACATCCAATAAACAAAAGGAGTATTTGCTTTTGTTTTCAAGTTCTTGGCTTCTTTCCACTACTCTGAGCTGGGTCGAACTTGTCTTGTATAGTTTTGTATCAGCTGGGCTCTCTTGTCTTTGACCCATACAGTCTCCGACTTTTCAGCTTGGTTATGAATGCCCAAACTTAGAATAGGCACCTAATCATTTCTTCATTCTTGATGGTTAAAGAAACTTGGAAGAAAGTTGAAGTAATTTCTGTAATTAATCTACCATATAAATAATGAAACTTTAAAAATATTATATTTCAGAAAGATGCCATATTAGGTTTCTTCAGAAAGACATACATACTAAGATAGGTAGACAAATAATAGATAATCACATTCTTTGATAAGAGGCGTTCATTATTAAAAATGTGTCATCAAACCCCATTGTTCTACAAGCATCAGGGATGGTTTAGGTTAATCACTATAATCAAGAGCTACCATAGGCAAGATGGGTTTTACTTTATTTACTGGAACACTTTAACATGGCATACTGCTTTAAATAATTTTATTTTAGTGAGTAGAAGGATTAGACCCTAAATAACAATAAGACATTGCAAAAATCAATACATAAAACAACACAGTTATTTGTTATCACTATCAACTATTGCACATCTTTGTATGTATATTGTATTGTGTTATATTGCTGTATTATACTTAGCTGTTCTGTATTTTAAGACAAGGTCTCTTTAAATAGCCCATGTGAGTCTCTAACTTACAACTTTCCTGCTTCATCCTCTGAGCAGTGGGATGACAGGTGTGTGTCCTCATACTCAGCATAAATTATATTTTTTGATGCTACTATTGTAGTAGATTTTTTCCCACATGACCATCATACTGCTGCACAGTGCTGCGTTGTCAGCTGAACATAGGAATTTAAAATCTCTGCTATACTTTTTCTCCCCTTATATTTTTGTATGTTTATGCCTGTGTACATATTCATATATGAATTTGAGGGAACGTGTGAATGGGGGACTACTGATTCACATGTGTGTACGTGTGTTTGCAGGCTCAATGTTAATGTCAACTCTTGGTTACAATTCCTTTCTACCTCTAACATTGAGGAAGAGTCTCTCACTTGAATCCAGTGTGTTTCCTCGGATTAGGCTACTCTAAATAGATTGCTCTAGCATCTCTGCTTCTCCCATTCTGGGATTACAAATCGATTACCACTGTCACCAGAATTTTACACAGATGCTGGTAATCTGAATTCTGATCTTCAGACTTGCATGGTAAGCTGTTTACCTGTTGAATCATCTCCCAAGTCTTCATCATACTTTTATGAGACTGTATATGCAGTCCATTGTTAACCAAATATCAAATGTAAACAAAATAAACATAAATGCTACATTATAGATATAGTTGATACAAATATAGATGTAAATTTTGATATATGAGGACAAATTATATAGAGGGAAATTTCATCTTGGGTTAATGGCATCTGAGAAATCCAGGGTATGCATGGATAAACTGAAAAACAGAGGGGTCCAGAAGCCTGTCTTAGTTCAAACACCCCAAATCCGCAGAAGCAGGTAACTAGATGGTATGGCCCACAGTTTAAGGCAGCAGGTATAAAAGCCCTGGGCACTGCTGAGGCTAGTTTTGGAGTTCCACATATGGAGAATCTGGGGCCCTCATAGAGTTCCAGCTCCAGACTAAGTGAAAGAGTTAACTCACCTTTCCTCTGCTCATAAGCTGTTAGCCAAATGGACAAGTCTTTCCTACTCATTGTACTCTTTCAATTGTTTATGTCTCCTGAAATAAGACATCTGTCCCCAACCTGCACAGACACAATGCTTTAGCAACTGTCTAGGGGTCTTTTAATTAATTCGTTACTACTTTAAACACCATAGATGCTAATCGGTTTTTAGCACTTTAGCCTCTGTTACTGTGGAGTTCTCATAGTATTCTGCTTCATAGTCCTTAGTAGAAATTACTAGTTTAAATAAATTATAACAATTATCATTAGCCATAAGATATGTATAAGGGATATTGGTACTTTATAGATATTTTCATAATTACCTTTCATAGATACTCTTTAAAACGAACATTATTGTTATCATGTATTTTTTAGAAAATAGTAAGTTTCAGAGACATTAGTAATGTGATCATGGCTAGAAAACTGAGTAACAGGATTTTCATTACTTATAGGTTGGTTAAACAATAGCATTTGCTATGACGGGTCTCCATTTAGTCTACTTACGTTTTGTAGGGTGTCAACCAAAACATGGAAAGAATAGGAAAATAATGAACTAGATGATTGTTGCCTATGCATTAAATACAATTTAATTAATATCAGGAGCAATGTTTCTGAGGCATAGCTATTCTGTATATAATTATTGCAAGAGTTAAGTGGAACAACACTTTGGAGGGTTGTTTTCTACCTTATCTTTGCAGAATCTGTGTTCTAGTCGGTAGACGTGCTCCTACAGCAGAATGAAGCAATTAACCCAGTTTCCATCCCACTTCTTGCTAAAATGTCAAGTCGAAGACATAATTCATGTAAAGGTACACAATAATAAATGGGTTCCATTTAAAATAACATACTCCAGGCAGTATTCATAACTAGGAGACTAGAATGAATGCTATCCCTTAAGCTTGTAACACACTCTCAATATATTCTTAATTTTATTAGATCCTCTGCTGTCTAATAGCTCCTGAGACACGGGCATTTTTGGAAATTTTTCAAGCTCAGGAAAGAATTGTCTCGGAAAATTAAAATAATTGACTGGAATGCATAAGAGTCACATAGGAACTGAGAGCAGAACTGTTAACCTAAGCATACTTAAAACTTCAGAAACATCCATAGTTACCTTTTTCCTTCACTTCTGTCATTCCTCCCTCCACTTCCCTGGAACCACCTATTAAATACATTTGTAAATTTGTATAAGAAATTCCTTTTTTCTCTATTTTTTATTTCCTATGTTACAGTTCTGGTAACAACTCTCATCAAAATATTTGTAGGCTTTTTTTTTTTGCAAATTAGGCAATTAAGGACATTTATTTCTTCATTATGACTAATACCAAAATTCTATAAAATAATTTAAATATGAAACTGTAAGGAATTGCTTAAATACATGCTGACACAAAAAACAATACCAGGGGACCCTCCTCCTTCTCAGAGGAGAAAGGGAGGGGATGTGGGAGGAGGAGTTCTGAAGTGGGGGACCTGGAAGATGGGGCTACAGTTGGTATGTAGAGTGCATAAATAAATTAATTAATGAAAAAGTACAATGCACAATAGTTATCGTGTAGGTTACTTAAAAGCAATGCAAAAAAAAAAAAAAAAAAAAAAAAAAAAAAAACTCACCAGGATCTTTATTATAACAGATTTAAGTACAATGTGTCTATGAAATGCACATATAATGCACATGTGTTAACTGTGTATATGGATGTGATGTGATGTGTGTGTGTCTGTGCTCATGTGGTTGTCTGCCTCTCTCTCTCTCTTCCTCTCTCTCTCTCTCTCTCTCTCTCTCTCTCTCTCTCTCTCTGTATTTGTATGTGTGTGTTCTGTGTGTTTATGGGGTATCATGGAAAGCTAAGTCACAAGTCACAGAAAATTTCCTAATGATCATTACTGACTATGTGGGTACTTGAGATATTTATTTTTTTATGGTATCATATACTAAAAATGGTTCGATGTTTACTTTTGCAGTCAAATAAATGTTATTTTTTAAAAACGTTTTAAAGGCATGCTTTCTATTTGGTCTTGTCAGTACACTTTTGTTTGTAAATATCTGTATTTTTAAATGATGGGACTTAATATTTTAAAATATTTACATGCTACTATTAATTTAATAGAATAACATAGCCACCTATCAGCACAGTGCACCTAACAACTGTGAGATAGAATTATTCATAGTGAACACAAAGCTACTAGTAGGAAACAAAAACTGTAAAGGTGTCATAATTGTTCTGCCCAGGGCTTCTCAGCTCACTTCCCAAGTCTGCCATCAATATCTGAAAAATCAATTTTCTCTCAGTTTTCTTCCCACTCTTAAAAGTGAAGACTGGCTTTACACCGAATGAGTTTGAAGGTGTGGGGAAGATTATCTTATCGAGGAAGATTGATCTCATTGATGATACTTATGAACTCATAATTATGAAACTGGGTATAAATATTTGATATTCGCTAACTTATCAAAGAGAACTTATGTAGTGATGCTATGGCAACGGACACACAATTTCTAGAAATCTAGTCACTCACAAAATTGCGCTATTCAGCAGTGTCTTCCATACTTCCAGATAAGCCTGTGAGCAAAGGATATCCCTGCAATGGCAGGGATATTGCACCAGCTACATCTGAAGATGCTTAGCTTTGAAACAAGTTTTGATTTGATCTTGCAGGAAATACACCCTCAGAACTGGCATAACGGTTTGCAAGAGGTATGAGGATCTGAACTGTCAGACTATCAGGCATCAAGAGAAGGGACTAATGCTGAGGACGCTATTAAAGCACCATTGACTTTCAAGAGACTCACAAAAGCAAAAACAATATTGTGTATGCAAAGCCACACAACTGTTGGTGTCTGTTACTAAGGTATTTTTGCAAAGGATTTAAGAGTTAGGTCTGTGTTTTCTCAAAAGTCTGATTTAAATTACACACTTAAACATCATTTTTGTTTTTTTCGTTTGTTTGTTTGTGCCTTTTAAATAAAGTGACCAAAGTTTAAAAAAAAATGTTCTGAGCTGGTTGAATTAAATAAAATACAGCTGACATTTCCCTTCTCTTTTTCTTTGATTAAGTTAATTTTTTTATACAATATATTTATGTTTTTTTTTCTTTATAACTTCTCCAAGATCTTCCCTGCCTCCCTTTCCATCTTAATCCACATGCTTTCTGTCTCTCCTTAGAAAACAAACAGGCATCTAAAGAGTGCCAATAAAGCTCCTGGGGACTAAACCACCAATCAAAGTGTACACAGTGACTACCCATGACTCCATCTGGATATGTAGCAGAGGATTGCCTTATCTGGTGTCACTGGGAGGGGAGCCCCTTGACCCTGTGGAAACTTGATGACCCAGGATAGGAGAACTCTAGGCTGCTGAAGCAGGAGTGGGTGGGTGGCTGGGCTAGCACCCTCATAGTGGCAGGGGGAAGGAGGAGGGGATATGGAGCTTGTGGAGGGGAAACTAGGAAGGGGATGACATTAGAAATGTACATAAATATAATAACCAATAAAAAATAAAAAAGAATACTAACAAAGCAAAACCAAACTGTAATGTTATAAGATGCATGAACAGAAGAAAAATAGACAAAGGAAAGTGTAAAAGCACATGCAGAGACACGTGTTTGAGCACACAGGAATTATATATAATGTATATATAATAATATATAATAATATATAATAATATATTTATATATAATATATTATATATAATATATTTATATATATTATATATACATTATATATTATATATAATGTATATATAATATATAATATACTATATACAATATATAATATATAATAAATATATTATTGATATATATATATATAATCAGAAACCATAATATATACAAAGATCCAACAACTGAATTACAAATAACCTATTCCCAACATGAAAAGCAGCAGAAAGAAAACAAATAGAATTGAAAATAAAGATGATTTTTTTTGTGGAGAAGGTATGGTGAACAAGGGCAGTAGAGTGACGGAAAAGAGACAAGAGTGAGGGTAATCAGTACAATTGTTTAAGATTTAATCACAAAGAGTCAAAATAATAAACTTACATTTACATTGATTTTTTTACATTTACTTTAATGTAATGTTCTATTTATTTTATCAATTAATTAATGTATTTATATAAATATCTACATATATAGAAAATATAAAATAATGCAATGTTTATTCTTTCCTTTTTAATTATGCGTATGTGGGAAAGTATGTATCTGTTAGTGAACTGAAAGAAGGTTATGCAGATATTAGCACTACAAAAGCAGGAAGGGTGAAAATCATGCTGGCAGAGGCAGCTAGAAGAGCCTAATCCCTGTGAGGAATGAGATCATAATCCTTGTGAGTCAGTCGCCTCTCTTCAAGCTGTCTGACCCTTAAAAACATTGATAAAGACAATATTTTCCTTTACATGCCACAGCTTGTTTGTTTATTTTTTCTTTACATCCACCAAATCTTCAATTTGGTTCCTAATTCTATGCTAAAAGATGGAGGGACAGGACAGGAAAACCAAGACACAACAACCAAACAAGCCAACGAAATATAGCAAGCTATTTGTAAAGTAAACCACAAAGAAAACAAAGGCAGTTTATGAGCTTCTTTAGGTAAAGATCGTTAACAACCGAAACCTCTGTAGTATGATGTTGATTGTTTCTAATGATTTAGCAATAAATCAGTAAAATTGTGTGCTCCAAAGTCTTTTAAACCTCTGAAGCAAAGATCTATTTAACCTGTTTGGACTTTAGATATCTGTCAATGATGTGATGACTTGCACAAATATATTTGAGTATGTAAATATATTTGCCTTGGTATTTCAAATGCCAATTTCTTTGAATAAATGAATAATATTTATGTAAAGAGTGTAATGAAAAAGGGTACAGTCTTATTGCCATTGTGGTTAAATTTCTGACAACCCTGTTTGGTTTATCTGTCAACTGTATTTCCTGTTTTGAAATGGTATAACATTCTAAATAAAATGTTAAAACCTAACGCTTGCTAACAAGTTGAATCCTAGCCGGGATTCAATTACCTAGTCAGGGGGTATAGGTAAGAGTCTATATATTGGGCTCTCCCAGAGTCAAAGTAAACTCTTCATTTCATGGTGCTGAGGAACAGACAAGTACTTTAAGAAGATTAATGAAAAGAATACATGCTAAAGAAAGAATAGATGTTCCTGTGATCTGTCCATTGCTGAAAGTGGGGTGTTGAAATCCCCCACTATTATTGTGTGAGCTGCAATATGTGCTTTGAGCTTTAGTAAAGTTTCTTTTATGAATGTGGGTGCCCTTGCATTTGGAGCATAGATGTTCAGAATTGAGAGTTCATCTTGGTAGATTTTTCCTTTGAGGAGTATGAAGTGTCCTTCCTTATCTTTTTTGATAACTTTTGGTTGAAAGTCGATTTTTATTTGATATTAGAATGGCTACTCCAGCTTGTTTCTTGGGACCATTTGCTTGAGAAATTGTTTTTCAGTCTTTTACTCTGAGGTAGTATTTGTCTTTGTCACTGAGGTGCATTTCCTGTATGCAGCAAAATTCTAGGTCCTGTTTATATATCCAGTCTGTTATTCTACATCTTTTTATTGGGGAGTTGAGTCCATTGATGTTAAGAGAGAGTAAGGAAAAATGATTGTTGCTTCCTGTTATTTTTGTTTTTAGAGGTGGAATTATGTTTGTATAGCTATCTTCTTTTGGGTTTGTTGGAAGATTAATTTCTTACTTTTTCTAGGTTGTACTTTCCCTCCTTGTGTTGGAGTTTTCCATTTATTATTGTTTGTAGGGCTGAATTTGTGGGACGATTGTAAATTTGGTTTTGTCATGGAATATCTTGGTTTCTCCATCTATAGTGATTGAGAATTTTGCTAGGTATAGTAGTCTGGGCTGGCATTTGTGTTTTCTTAGGGTCTGTAGAATATCTATATTATCCTCCCAGTAGTTGAAAAACAAATCACAGAAGTCTTTTAAGGTAAAATTTTTTAGTAAAATATGTTATCAGTTTTTAATCTCATAGTTATTAAGTTTTATTATAATAAATAAAAGGATATGTAAATTTTACATATATAATATTTTATTACATAATATATAGTTTAATTATAAAATAAATATAGTATCAATGTTGGGTTTTATAATTTTTCCAGCATAATTGAATACAGACAGAGAAGAGGATTTGGGAAAGAATAGGGAAGAAGCACAATATTAAAATAGTTCTCTCAGAGTATTTAAAATTTTAGCTCTCTCTTTATGAGTAGAGACAAAAGACTCCTTATGACATTCATAAAATTACTGGTTTTTTTGCCTAAATATTCAGACCCAATCAAATTCTATTCATAGAGACAGGAAACTTTTCTAGTCAGTCCTAAAAGCATGCTTCTCAAAAACATGAATTTTTTAAAAAAACTATTTTTATTATAATTTTATATTTATTTACTTTATATCTTACCCACTGCTCCCTCCAGGCCTCTCTGTCCCACAATTCTTTCCCCATCATCCTCCCCTTCTCTTCCAAGCTGGTGAGGGTCCCCTGGATATTCCTAGACCTTGGTACTTAAAGTCTCTGCTAGACTAGGTACTTCCTCTTGCACTGAGACCACGCAAGGGAGCACACACAGAAGAACATATCCCACATACAGGCAAAAGCTTTTAGGATAGCCCCCATTCCAGTTGTTCATGACTCACAAGAAGACAAAACTGCACATTTGCTACATACATGCATGAGGACTAAGTTCAGCCTGTGTATGTTCTTTGGTTGGTGGTTCAGTCTCTGAGAGCCCCAAGGGTCCAGGTTAGTTGATACTGTTGGTCTTCCTGTGGAGTTTGTATCTCCTTAGATGCCTACAATCCTTCTTCCTATTCTTCTGTTATAGTTCCCAAGTTCCACTTACTGTTTGGCTGTGTGGGCGTCTGTATCTGAAATATGTGAATTTCTTAATCACAGTTGATGCTTTTGCCCAAGGTGTTTGACCATAGCTACATTCATTTTATTCAGGAAGACCTTTATCAGATTCAAGGTGTTTTGTGTAGTCCTATGAGCCTAGAAAAACTTATAGTAAATTTTTCTGAAGACTAAGGCATTCAGATTTGAAGTCAATAAAATAAGTTGGCCCAGACTCAACAAAAACACTGTGTATGGAACAAGATTTTAACCCATGAGACATCATTTTTTTTTATATTTAAAGGAATCTAAGTGCTCAAAATTTATAGAATGAGTTAGAACATAGTTGGTCATGTTGGAATTGTCTATACAGTGACTTTCCTGGCCTTTCTACCCTATAGTTTCAGAAACATGCTCTCCAAACAGCAAGTCTAATAAGCTAAGTTTTTAAGATGATGGAAAGGTAGAGTTTATTAAAACATGGAAAAGTCATACCTATTCAAGACCTTTGGTGCCAATGGAATCTTACAGAAATAAGAATGGTAGACCATGTGTGCTTCTTGTGTGGATTATAGCCATTTTGATTAATCTGTTCTTTAATTTAATTGTTTTCTTTTATTGAATTGAAAAGGAGTTAAAACTCATAAAAGGATGGTGAACATCTAATTCTACACACATTATGTAAAAATAAAATAAAGTTAAGAGAGTAGGACTAATATGCTAAAAATCAAAACTGAGCAGATCTCAGGTGGTAGCTCTGCACCCAATCTCACAAAACCCAGAGGAGGTGGGCCTGCCAGGAGCTCTAAACCGGGTAGTATATTAGGTAAGAGGCAGCAACACCAGCCCCAAACGGGGAGTAACTGGGACACACTGGGACCCAGGAATTCACTCCTGTCCCAGAGTACTGGTTCCATTCAGTCTGGGCCTGAGCACCAAGCAGATCTTGGGCCTCAGCTCTAACCCCACTAGCAACACCCACCCCATACTGTCCTGACACAACCAAGATAATAGGAAGGATAGGCTCCATTCAGAGGCAGGGTAGGTAACACTAAGAAGATCTAGATGGTGAAAGGCAAATGCAAGAACATAAGCATCAGCAACCCAGGGTACTTGGCATCATCAGAACCTATTTCTCCCACACTAGAAAGTCCTGAATTTCCCATATCACCAGGAAAGCAAGAGTCAGATTTAAAATCACTACTAATGATGATGATAGAGAACTTTAAAATAAACATAAATAACACTCTCAAAGAAATTGAAAACACAGGTAAACAAGAAGCCCTTAAAGAGGAAACACAAAAATCCCTTAAAGAATTACAAGAGAACATAAACAAACAGGTGAAACAATTGAACAAAACCATCCAGGACATAAAAATGGAAGTAGAAACAATAAAGAAATAACAAAGGGAGACTACCTTGGAGATAGAAAACCTAGGAAAGAAATCAGGAGTCATAGATGCAAGCATCACCAACAGAATACAAGAAATAGAAGAGAGAATCTCAGGTACAGAAGATACCATAGAAAATATTGACACAACTGTCAAAACTCCACAAAATGCAAAAAGTTCTTAACACAAAACATCCAGGAAATCCAGGACACAAAGAGAAAACCAAACCTAAAGATAATAGGTATAGAAGACAGTAAAGATTCCTAACTTAAAGGGCCAGTAAATACCTTCAACAAAATTATAGAAGAAAACTTTCCTAACCTAAAGAACGAGATGCCCATCGACATGCAAGAAGCCTACAGAAAGCCAAATAGACTAGTCCAGAAAAGAAATACCTCCTGTCACATAATAATCAAAACACCAAATGCACAAAGAATCGAAAGAATATTAAACACAGTAAGGAAAAAGGCCAAGTAACATATAAAGGCAGAACTATCAGAATTACACCAGACTTCTCACAGATACTATAAAAGCCAGAAGATGCTGGACAGATGTCATTCAGACCCTAAAAGAACACAAATGCCAGCCCAGGCTACTATACCCAGCAAAACTCTCAATTACCATAAATGGAGAAACCAAGATATTCCACAACAAAACCAAATTTACACAACATCTTTCCACAAACTCAACAATACAAAGGATAATGGCGGGGAAAGCTCCAATACAAGGAGTGAAATTATACCCTAGAAAGACAAGAAAGTAATCCTGTTCCAACAAATCCAAAAGAAGACAGACACATAAACAGTGCCACCTCTAATAACAAAAATAACAGGAAGCAACAATCACTGTTCCTTAATATCTCTTAACATCAATGGACTCAATTCCCCAATAAAAAGACATAGGCTAATGGACTGGATATGTAAACAGGACCCAGCATTTTGTTGCCTACAGGAAACCCACCTCAGTGACAAAGACAGACACTAACTCAGAGTAAAAGGCTGGAAAACAATTTTTCAAGCAAATGGTCCTAAGAAACAAGCTGGAGTAGTCATCCTAAAACCTCCAGGCTGAGAACACAAAGGGAGGGACTCATGGCTCCATCTGTATAAGTAGTTAAGTGTGGCTTTATCAGGCATCAGTGGAAGTGGAGGGCCTTCGTGCCTGAAAGTTTGGATTCCCTAGTGTTGGGGAATTTGTGAACAGGGAGGTGGGAATGGGAGGATGGTGGGAGCACACCCTCATAGAAATAGAAGGAGGGGGAATGGGGTAAGGGGTTTTGGGGAGGAATGAGGGAGGAGATAACATTGAAAGGTAAATAAATAAAATATACAATTTAAAAAAACAGATAATGGGACTGGCAAGTGTAGTTGAGCAGTTGAGAATTTTTGTCAAGAATTTATTAAGGGGATTTCATATAATCCTCAAGGACAAGGTATTCTGAAAGAGGCCCTTGGAACTTTAAAAAGATTGGTGAGACATACTGTTGCTGAGACAAAGAATGATGCCGACCTGTGAGCTTGCTGAGTGCCCTGACAAGGGTGACTGGGGAGCTGTATTGGACATATGTTCCTGACCCACATTTGCTGGACTATATCCCAGATGGAACATGCTGCCTTGCCTCAAGTTTTAAGACTTTGTGAGATAGAGAATCAAACAGAGAAATTATGTCTCTTGTATTCTTCTTAAAGGTGCCCAGCTATTAGGACTCAACCATGTACTGGTCTAGTAATCAATCCAATATGGGAAATAACAGTCTACTTTTGGAAGACTGGATCTGGATTTTGTCAGAGACATATTTGGAAGCTAGCTGTAGCTCACTATGATGTTATGATAGCAAGAGATGATGTTGGGACAGAATCTAGATTTCAAACAAGGGTCAGTGCATGTTTTAAGGTTCTTTTAATTGTCAAGCTAAAATTGGTTTTGTCTCTTCTACAGCATTTATTGTAAGTCGCATTGACTGTATAATTTCCAATTATGTTAGTGTGTTGAAACCTGGCATGTCTTTTACAAGGGTCTGTCAACCAGCTTTCATCTCAAAAAACCTTGATTCTCTGAAAAAAGCTTGAAAGAGCTGGAAGAAGTCAGTTAGGTTTTAAGCAGAAGCAAGAGGGACCAGGCTTGATTATTGCTCATATAACAGCTTTAATTCAATTAATTGTTAGCACCACTGCTTCTGAAATAGCATTGACACAAGGAGTTAAGTCAACTATTTTTTTGACCATTTAGCAAAAAAAAAAAAAAAAAGTTACTAATGTATTGAGTATACTAGAGGATTTACATAGGTATCTGGAACAAGGAATGATGCTCTATAACCCACTCAAATTATCTGAAGGAGTTTCATGGTTCAAGAGTTAGGAGCCATCCCAAGCGTCATGACAAATATCATTGGAGTAGTGTTACTTTTGAAATTCACAATGATTGTCACATTATAATTAGAAACAAGTTTAAAAACACCTGTAGAATATTTGGCAAAATTCTAACACCTCTCTGAGTGTGTTAACTTTGCATAGTGAGATTATGAATTTAAAGAATGCTGCGTGGTTGACCTTTGATGTTGCAGATAATGCTGATAAAATTATCCATGGCCTGAGGTCAGTATTTCCATTTTGGTCAAACCTCGGGAATGGCATATATGGCTTGATCAGGCTAGCCCTTCTTGTCCTGGGAATACTTTTATTCCTGCCCATTGTGTTAAAGCTTATTTTTAACAACATCAGCATGTAGGCAGCCAAAGTAAATGGCTTAAACCTGAAAATGAAGTTCCAGACAGAGTTATTAAATTAACAGGCTGACAAGCCAAGGATGGGTAAGATTCTGCACAGAGCCTTACCAACCTAAGACAAAAGTACATTGCCTTTGATAATGCATATTCCATGACTGGTAATGAAGGCATTCTTGTCAGAATGACCTAAGACAGGCTCAGTCTTGTTAACAATATAAAAAGGGGAGGGGGGAGAAGTAAAGAGCCTTTGGGGCTGCTTGGCAAGAAGATGACATGGGCTAAGGACAAGGAAAGGGGCTTCTTGCCAAGAATCTGACATTGGCCAAGGACAAGGAAGTAGGCTTCAACCAGGAATCTGACATTAGACTAGAACTAGAAGTAATTTCAGGTAGGATTCTAAATTGTAGGCTACAACAAAGAAGTAATCTCAGGCAGGAATCTAAATATTAGGCCAGAACAAAGAAGTAATTTCAGAGAGGAATCTAAATTTTAGGCTAGAACAAGGAAGTAGGCTTCAGACAGGTAAATGACCTTGGGCTAGAATAGGGAAGTAAGCTCAGATACTTTTGTCATCCTGATAAGCCTTTAGAAACAGTGATCAAGTGAGTGTTCACATAACTGGGTTTAATGGCTTGCTTTTTCTTTGACTATTTGTGTTTATTGTCTTGCTTGTTCCTTGACTATTTGCATCAATTGTATTGCTAGACCCTCAACTTAGGACTGACTTTAATAGATGCATGTAATCAAAATGGTATAAAAGCATAAAGGAAGAAGGGAATAGAATAGGGGGTTCTAGGGAGGGAAAATGGGGAAAGGGAGTGGCATCTGTATTGTTAATAAATAAAATATCCAAAAAAAAAAAAAAAAAAGAAATTGTATTCATTTGTGCCTAGTGATCTATGCTAAGAATAAATGATAAAATGTAATAAATTTTTATTATAAACAAAAGCAGTAAATTATTAAAAAAATCAAAGAGTGAATACTTGTAGAAAAGTTTATGTTGCAGTACTGGTTTCTGGGAGAATAAAATCTACCTGTAATGTGTAATAAACATTAGATAATCTGTGTTTCTTTTGAAATTAAGACTCAGGAGTTTAAGGTGTGATTATAGAATATACAGGAAATGAAATTCTTCAATAAGAATACATTTATGAAATTATTAAAATTAAAGCTACATTGAAAGTAGCTCAATATTTGCTTCCTGAATGTGTACCAGGGAGCTACATTTTTTCATTATAATAAATATTTTAATGCATGCACAGAAAACCTCATGCCAAAAACTCAGGTGTATTTATTCTGTATGATTCACTTACCTGTGGATCACGAGGAAGGCTGTAATATACACTTGCAGCTTTCTTCACTAAATGAAAGATTTATAGAAGGAGAGCTTTTATTTGCCAGGCTTCTGCTTTATCCCACTTTCTGTAGATCTTGGACTATGGTCCCTTCTCAATAAATATTTGTTGAGAATGAAAGTAAAAAGAAGTTATTTAATTTCTATTTTTGCTGCCCTACATCCCCTTTTCTGAAATTATGTTTCCTTCACCTTTTCTGTTTGTTCAGTAAGACCTGAAATCTATCTTTTCTACCAAGATTGGTGGGCTGAATTACTCATGGATCTAGGGATACACTTGTCTGGGTTTTTTGTTATTATTATTATTATTTTTGTCTCTGGATTTAGATATAAAATGTGAAGACCACCTCATGAGACAGCATTCATTACCTCCACTGGGTAACTAGACTGAAAACATTCTATACATTTTTAATGGGAAAGTAAGCTTGAGTACCTATTCTTTCAGGCAACAGCAATGCTTCTATTGATAAAATATGCTTCGATGCTTACATCTATAAGGATGTGTCACTACTAATTACATGAATAATGTGAAGAACAAAATGGGTGTTATAATGCAAAATAAGGCAGGTTGACATCATAGGTAGCAAAGGGAGATATAATTTTAAATAGGATAATTGGAAACTGACTTTTAAAGCTTGAATCATTTGTTGAAAAGTGTGAATGGAGAAAAGATTAAATCCTATGAAGAGTTAAAAGAACAGTGACCCAAGTAAAAGAAACAGCAGAAACACAACCTCAAAAAGTATAAGAAAGGACAAAGATAAGCAGGCCAATACAGTAATGAGTGAGACTAAAAATGTAGCTAGGATCTAAAGCTTTCAAGAGTGTGCAGATAAAGTAAACATGCCAAATATTACTCTCATAGTTTTACAGAGTTAAACGCTAAAAATATTTAAAGATGATCATGGTGTAGTTTATTAAAAGCCAATTCTTGTTGGCAATAATGCACAACAGCCAAATGATGCTTCAGAAAAACACACAAAATGGGTCAGCAAATTGGCATGTCTGACATCAAAACACAAATGGTAACTCAGCAAAAAGAATCAGAGATGACTCAGCAAAATGGTAAACTATGACTCAACTGGAATGCACGAAGTGAGTTCACAAAAGTGAGCAAGGGGAACAGAACGAAAATATCCAAATGATAATTCATCAAATGTTGACAAGCAAAAGGACTGAATGATGTCTGTGCATTATTACTTAAGTTCCCCATCATACCTCAAATGGCAATTCAGCAAAAACTACCAATTTAGCAAAAGTTCTAAGTATAACTAAGCACAATACCTGTTGATAATTCAGGAATGGCCTAGCACAATGCACCAGGATAACTTTACACAATATCCAAGGATGACTAATTATAATGCCTCATGATGATTCTGTACAGTGCCTATCAGTGACTATTTACTGTGCTTTATTAGTAGGGAAAAAGCAGGATCGATTATATCCTAATCTATTAGTACAGTCTTACTGAAAGAAATGTCTTGAAGGAAGATTGTCACTGTTTGCCTTAAGTTCTGTGATATAAGCTTATGTTTGACTTTAAATCCCAGAAAGTCTGAATCCAAGTTTACAATGCTAATATAATCTCTTGAATATTTCATACACAAAAGGTAAGTTTAGGACTATTTGATTCCTAGAGGAAATAACACTTGCCTGAGAAAGCAACAGCTAAGGCAAAATCCCTTAAACCAGCAAAGAAGCACACAGTTGCTGTAATAGGTAACTGGTTTCAGACAAATGTGTAAGGTCTGATTTCTTGATACCTGCTCCAGAGCCACAGAACAGAGTGTAACTGAGTGGGTCCAAGTTAAGTCACCTCTTTTCAGACTATAAGGAGATTGACTGCTTCTGTTTGCAAAGCTAATTCGTTGTGGCCTAGAAATTGTTCTTAGAAGTGGTTACATGTGACTCCTGACACAAATAACCCAGAAACAAGACAATGTGGAGGTTATCTAGGACCTAGGTGATTAACTAATTTATTCTTCCCCACCCTTAGAAGCAGAGCAAGATCACTTAAGATCACAGGACTTATGAGAAAATACTTTTCCTTTTCACTGTGAAAATTTTCAAATAAAAATAAGAACTAAGGCAGACTACTTTACCCAATTCTTGGATTCTATTGTGAACTTTTTATTACCATTAATCTATACATCTACTTGATTATTATTCTTTAGAATAGCCCATATCATTTTATGGATGCTTCTCAAACAAGGCTGCTAACATTTCAGATCTTCTATTTAACACAACACAGTGTATTCTTTATTCATTTTTTCAGTTAATAGTTTAATGTGCCAATTAAATACACATCATGGAATAATCAAGCCATATATAGAAACTCAGTGGACCTAATCAATATACATTTTTTCTTTGGCTTATAAGAGAATCCAGCTACTAAGTATTATAAGTAGAGAATCCACATGCTTGGTATAATAGCCACTTTATAAATTTGTGAAAGTAATTCTTTACTGAATGGACAAGCTTAAAAATTCATGACTGAACCAAAACAGCAAGGCAGTTTGATAGACTTGGTACCAAGCCTGAGGGCCTGAGTTCAATTTCTGGCACCCACATCGTGGAAAGAGATAAATAGGTTCAACAAGTCACCTTCTGATCTTCACGTGCATGTATGGTAGGTGGAAACATACAAACACAAATGAATGAATGAATGAATGATAAAGATTGAAATAGCCTAGATCCCTGATTTTTGCTTGTTGGCATGGATTTGGGGCTCTTATGGGATTTGACTTTATTCATAGACACTTATAAATTTGGATTTAATAAGTTTATGAAAATGTTAAAACCCATAAGTGACCTAATAATTATGTTCAGAGTGGGGATTTTTGTTTTTCTCTTGAGATGCTTTTTCTGGAAGATAAAGTAAGTTGGGTGAAAATTGAAAACAGTTAAGAGTACATCAATGTCAGTAATGATGGAAAAATATTAATTTAACTCACAGTATTATGGGGATAGAATTAGAAGATAGAATTTTCATAATGTATATTTATGGAATATTTATAATATACCCAAAAGTAAAATCACATCACTTGAATATGTGTGATATAAATAAGAAAGAATCACAATAGCTTATTGACATACTGTTGTGATTTGGGAATGGGAATCTTCCTAAGAGCTTCTAAGTACCAAAGCAAATCAGATCTTGGTTGCAATCTAACAATACATACACAAGAAGACAAAAACGTATGTTCATAATTCTGTACTGATTTTAGATAGCAGATCGATTTTAAGTAACTGAAGAGAAAGTCGATCATAGGAGAACATATTTTGATTCCCAGGAATATGGAGGACTCAGGCACACCTGCCAGTTCAGGCAGGTTGTTAGGGATATAACCTTGTTTATGAATTTGTGAGTAGAGCAGAGACTAGAATAGGATTTGAGAATTAGCTCGTTATTATTAAAACCATGTCTTTGCTATTTAAAACATGTTTAATTTCTCAAGAGTTTATATTGTCATATTTTCCCATTAGTGATCAAAATAAGGAATGGCATTTATAAATGTTTCCCATATACAGTCTCTCCACATAAGCTGCAATAATTTAACTGTCTGTTTCGCTAAGCTGTGAATAATCAGTGGCAGCTTGTTGTATGTTTTGTTAATTTGGTGTGAAGATGTAGACAGCCTTCTGTTCTTTTGTTTACAGGGTCTCTTAACTTTGTGGCTCCCTTGGTAGTGATTTTTTTTTTTTTTTTTTTTTTTTTTTTTTGCGAAAGGTAACAGAGTTACAAGTGTAAAGCATTTATTTAATTTGTTGAGATTTATAAAGCCAGGGCCATTCTCTAAACCTGTGGGGGCATGCACCAGATAAGAACATATGGTATGATCTATTATTTCCTCCACAGTCGTTGTGTGGAAAGGCATTGTTTAAATGTCAATGAGGAAATCTCAGATTGCTCTCTGTGGAGCTGTGATTTCATGGAAAGGTTCAGTAAATTTAATAAAAGGACATTTTACTTTCTTTAAGTAATCCACCCAGGCCATTGTCAATCTTATTACAAGAGTAGCGTGTATTCGGCATCCCTAACCACTCTCAGAAGTTCAATTAACCCATTAGCCTTCATTGCAGAGTATATTATTTACAAACAGATGGGAACGTGCACTAGGAACATGGGCAGTGTGTTCAGGTTGTCATCCCATGTCATTTTTGTTTTTTAGCATTATAGTTTTAGTTTCTAAAGGGAAAGTTATTCAAACGTGGTAAATCTGACAACATACTTTTAAAACCTATAATTCTGTTCAGGTTAAGTTGTAAGGTTAATGTGGCAAGAATGCATATATTTCAAAGATTTTTCCAAACAGGAAATGAATATATTGTTCCGAGGTGAAGTGACTAAAATGAGTTTTATTTTATTTTTGATATGTATTTATTATTATGTGCATAGGTGTTTTGCTTAAGTGTTTATCTCTGTACCACATGTGTGGAGGGCCTGAAGAGAACATCAGACCCTCGGAACTGGACTTATAGAGAGTTGTGAGCTGTCATGTGAGTGCAAGAACTGAACCCAGGTTCTCAAAAATAGTTAGTGCTCTTAACTGCTAAGCCAACTCCTGTTTTATTTATATGTAGTATTTACTACTATTACTACTACTATGACCACCACCACCACCACCACCACCACCACCACCAGCACCACCACCACCACCACCACCAGCACCACCACCACCACCAGCAGCAGCAGCAGCAGCAGCAGCAGCAGCAGCACCACCACCACCACCACCACCACCACCACCACCACCAGCACCACCACCACCACCAGCAGCAGCAGCAGCAGCAGCAGCAGCAGCACCACCACCACCACCACCACCACCACCACCAGCAGCAGCAGCACCACCACCACCACCACCACCACCACCACCAGCAGCAGCAGCAGCACCACCACCACCACCACCACCACCACCACCAGCAGCAGCACCACCACCACCACCACCACCACCACCACCACCACCACCACCAGCAGCAGCAGCAGCAGCACCACCACCACCACCACCACCACCACCACCACCACCACCACCACCAGCAGCAGCAGCACCACCACCACCACCACCACCAGCAGCAGCAGCAGCAGCAGCAGCACCACCACCACCACCACCACCACCACCACCACCACCACCACCACCACCAGCAGCAGCAGCAGCAGCACCACCACCACCACCACCACCACCACCACCACCAGCAGCAGCAGCAGCAGCAGCACCACCACCACCACCACCACCACCACCACCACCACCACCACCAGCAGCAGCAGCAGCAGCAGAGTTCAAAGCCAGATAATATGGATTTAAGATTTATTTAGAATAACCTGCAGAAGAGAAAAATCTATCTTTTCTAGAGGCTTCTAATTTGCTTGACTAGACTAACAACCATTCTTGAAATACCAACTCACTCTTTTATTTGTTTTTACTTCTTCATGCCTATGTTCTACTGGTATTCACACACACACACACACACACACACACACACACACACACACACACACTCATACACACACACGCACATATATGCACACACATATACACACAAGCATGCACACATACATGCACGCTTACATGCACACTCACAAGCATGCACCCACACACACCTTGATCAGTGTTTTCTATGGGGCAGGTAAGTAAATTGCTGCTTTTCATTTTAATATATACTTTATACTTATGAATATTTCATAAGAAATGCATAAGTACCCTCTCAGGATACTTCAGAATCTGCCCTGTTTTAGCTACATTTTAATGCCACACAATATTTCAAACATATAAAAAAAGATGTTGTCTCTATTCTGGTTTCTTGGACAGATGACAATGTTCACAAAGATCTTCCATGTGCAAAGAAAATTATACATCATATTCTGTTAATACAGATTATGTTAAGAGATGTGAAAATTAGACTACAGACACTTGTGTTATTTTACAGTCAACATTACTGATGGGCAAAACAATATAAATTAGGAGCAAACTCTCAAAGAAAAGATCCACAATATTGTTATTATTATTATTATTATTATTATTATTATTATTATTATTATTTATCATCATCATCATCATCATCACCATCATTATTAATTGTTTTCATTGTCCAGTTGTTATCCTCCTCCAGGTTTGCCCTTTGACTGTTTCTCATCCCTTTCCTCCTCCCCTGTCTCCAAACCAAAATTTTATTTTGAAGATATAGGAATGCATGCTTTTTGTCTATATCAGCTTTTTTTGTGATTCTAGTTTTCTGGGTTTTTTTTTTTTGTTTGTTTGTTTTTTGCTGTGATAAACACTATGATGAAGAAACAGCTTGGGGTGAAAAGGGTTTGTAGTCCATCCTGAAAGGAATCCAGGGCAAGAAAGTAAGGTAGGAATCTAAAGGAAGGAACGGAAGCAGAAGGCAGAGCCAAACACTGCTTACTGGCTTTCTTCCAGTGTACTATACAGCTCTATCTTTCTTGCATAGCTTAAACCTACCTGCCTTGGGCTAGAAATGCTATACTCTGCTGTATCATAAAACCAACAATCAAGAAAACACCCTTGGGCAGGCCAGTGTGATGGAGGTAATCTTTCTTTTGAGGTTCCCTCTTCCTAGGTGTTTTAAGGTGACATGATTAACTATTTAAATCCTTAATGTTTTTAGTGTAATTATTTTGGTCTAAGTCTTAGTAAAATAGCATGACTCTGTCTGGTATTAAATCATAAATTTAATTTTAAATAGTAGTTGCTTGCATACTCTTGCTCTTCTTATCAGAATATGAGTTTGTGTTTCTCCTGAGTTACAAATTCTTGGTGATTATTTCAGGCTCTCTGTTATACAGATAACAGAAACAGATAACAGTTAAGCACTTGAACCTACTCTTGCATTTTTCTCCCATGAAACATGTGCTTCACTTCTTCCACTCACTCATTCTTGTAGTGAACCAGAACAAGTCCTCTGAGCTCTGCCATTTACATAAATCTGATTCAGCTATTACCCATCCTGCCTGTATTTCAGTCCAAGGTTTTTTTTTAATTAATTAATTTTATTCACTTTAAAAAGTGAATCTCGATTTCCTCCCCCATCCCATTCACCTGCTCCCACAATTCTTCCCCAATCACCCTTCCCTTCTCCTCTGAAAAGGTGAAGGGCCCCTTTGGGTGTCACCTCACCCTGGCACATCAAAATCCTACAGGGCTAGGTGTATTCTCTCCCACTGAGGACAGAGGCAGCCTAGCTAGAAGAACCTATCCCACTGGCAAGCAACAGCTTTTGAGATAACTTCCATTCTAGTTGTTCAGGACCCACATGAAGACAGAGATGTACCTCTGCTAAATGTATGTGGGAGGCCTAGGTCCAGTCTGTGTATACTCTTTGTCTGGTGGTTCAGAATCTAAGAGCCCCAAGAGTCCAGGTTAGTAGCTTGTATTGATCTTCCTATGTTTCTATTACCTTTGGCGGATCCTCATTCCTTCCCCAGCTCTTCCAAAAGAGTCCCCAAGTTCCATCCACTGTTTGGCTGTGGGTGTCTGCATCAGTCTGAGTCAGCTGTTGGGTGGAGCCTCTCAGGGGACAGACAAGCTAGACTTCTGTTTGCAAGCATAACAGAGTATCATTAAGTGTCAGGGATTAGTGTTTGCCCATGGGATGTGTCTCGAGTTAGGCCCTGTATTGCTTGGCTTTTCCCTTAGTCTCTGTTTCATCCCCTATCTCTGCATTTCTTGTAGAAAGAATAAATTTTGGGTTGAATATTTTGTGGGTTCTTTGGTGTTCCTGTCACCCTAGTGAGGTTCCTGGCTGGCTAGAGAAGGTAGCTTCTTCAGGTTCCATATCTCCAATGTTGTGAGGCACAGCTAAAGTCACACCCAGTGATTCTTGGTTGACTCTTCTATCCAAGGTCTCTTATAAGTCCTGGGGAAGCCCACCACCTCCTCATCCTCTCCAGTTGCAAATTTTCATTAATTCTCATGGCTGTATGGCGTTTCCATTGCCCTTTCTCTAAATTCATCCTGATCCCCACCCATTTCTCTCCCCATACCCCATTCCACTCAGTTTTCTTTATTCATCTACCTCCTATGAATATTTTATTCCCTCTTCTAAGTGAGATTCAAGCATCCTTGTGTGGGCCTTCCTTATTGTTTATCTTCTTTGGGCCTGTGGAACGCAGCATGGGTATTCTGCATTTTATGACTAATATCCACTTATAAATGAGTACATATCATGCATGTCCTTTTGGGTCTGGGTTACTTCACTCAGGATGATATTCTCAAATTTTATCCATTTGCCTGCAAAATTTATTATGCCTTTGTTTTTAATAGCTCAATACTATTCCATTGTGTAGATGAACCATGTTTGCTTTATCTGTTCTTCACTTGAGGGACATTGAGGTTGTTTCTAGTTTCTGGCTTTTATGAATAAAGCTGATATGGACATAGTTGAGCAAGTGTTCTTGTTGGGTGGTGGAACATTATTTAGGTATATGTCTAGGAGTGCTACAGATGGGGTTTTGAGGTAGAACTATTCCACGTTTTCTGAGAAACTGGCAAATTGATTTCCAAAGTGGTTGTACAAGTTTGCATTCCTACCAGCAATGGAGGAGTGTTCCGATTGCTCCATATCTTTGCAAGCATGGGCTATTACATGAGTTTTTGATCTTATCTATTCTGATAAGTATAAGATAGAATTTCAGAGTTATTTTGATTGCATTTCCCTGATAATTAAGGACTTTGAACGTTTCTTTAAGTGCTTTTCAAAGATATGGAATCCCTCTGTTGAGAATTTTCTGGTTAGCTCTTGTACTCCATTTTTTAATTGGGTTGTTGGTGTCTTACTTCTCTTTTTCTATTTTTTTGAATATCTTTTTTATTGGATATTTTCTTTATTTATATTTTAAATGATATCCCTTTTCCTGGTTCTCCCCCAGAAACTCCCTAGCCTATCCCCACCTTTCTTGCTTCTATGAAGTTTTTTACCCACCCACCCACCTACTCATGTCTCCCCACCCAAAAATTAAATTACCTTGCGGCATCAAGCCTTCACAGAACCAAAGGCCTCTCCTCTCATTGATGCCCAACAAGGCTACATATGTGGCTGGAGCCATGGGTCCCTCCATGTGTACTCCTTGGTTGGTGGTTTAGTCTGTGGGAGCTCTGTGGGGTCTGGTTGGCTGATATTGTTGTTCTTCCTATGGAGTTGCAAACCCCTTCAGGTACTTCAGTCTTTTCTCTAACTCCTCCATTGGCGACCCCATGCTAAGTACAATGGTTGGCTGTAATCATCTGCCTTGTATTTGTCAGAGTCTGCCAGAGCCTCTCAGGTGACAGCTGTATCAGGCTCCTGTCAGCACGCACTTCTTTACATTCACAATAGTATCTGGGTTTAGTGACTGTATATAGGCTGGATCCCTTGGTAGAGCAGTCTTTGGATGGCCTTTCCTTCAGTCTCTGCTCCTCACTTTGTCCATGTATTTGATCCCATGAGTATTTTGTTCCCTAAGAAGGATCGAAGCACCCAGCCTATGGTCTTCCTTCTTCTTGAGCTTCACGTAGTCTGTGAATTGTATCTTGGGTATCCTGAGCATTTGGGCTAATATCCACTTATCAGTGAGTGTATACCATGTATGTTCTTTTATGATTGGTTTACCTCACTCAGGATGACATTTGCCTAAGAATTTCATGAATTCATTGTTTTTAATAGCTAAGTAGTACACCAATTGTAAATGTTCCACATTATCTGTATCCATTCCTCTGTTGAAGGACTTCTGAGTTCTTTCCAGCTTCTGGCTATTATAAATAAGACTGCTATGAACATAGTGGAGTATGTTTCCTTGTTATATGTTACAGAATTTTTGGGTATACTGCTATGAACATAGTGGAGTATGTTTCCTTGTTATATGTTACAGAATTTTGGGGTATATGCCCAGGAGTGATATGCCTGGGTTTTTAGTTAATACTATGTCCAATTTTCTGAGGCACCACCAGATTGATTTCCAGAGTGGTTGTACCAGCTTGCAATCCCATCAACAATGGAGGAGCGTTTCTTTTTCTCTACATCCTAGCCAGCATCTGTTGTCACCTAAATTTTTGATTTTAGCCATTCTGACGGGTGTGAGGTAGAATCTCAGGTTTGTTTCAATTTTCATTTCCCTGATGACTAAGGATGTTGAACATTTCTTTTAATGGGGATTGCATTGAATCTGTAGATTGTTTTTGGCAAGATGGCCATTTTTACTATATTATTCCTACCAATACATGCGCATGTGAGATCTTTCCATCTTCTGGGGTCTTCATTGATTTGTCTCTTCAGAGACTTGAAATTCTTGTCATACATATATATCATTCACTTGCTTGGTTAGAATCATATCAGGTATTTTATATTATTTGTGACTATTGTGAAGTGCGTCATTTCCCTAATTTCTTTCTCAGCCTGTTTATCCTTTAAGTATAAGAAGGCTACTGACTTGTTTGAGTTAATTTTACATTTAGCCTCTTGGCTGAACTTGTTTATCAGGTTTAGAAATTCTCTGGTGGAATTTTTGGGGTCACTTAAGTATACTATCATATCATCTGCAAATAGTGATATCTTGACTTCTCTTTTTTTCTATTTGAATCCCTTTGATATCCCTTTGTTGTTTAATTGCTCTGGCTATGATTCCAGTACTATATTGAATAGGTAGGAAGAGAGAGGGCAGCCTTGTCTAGTCCCTAATTTTAGTGGGATTGCTTCAAGTTTTTCTCCATTTAGTTTGACGTTGGCTACTGGTTTGCTGTATATAACTTTTACTATGGTTAGGTATGGGCTTTGAATTCTAGATCTTTCCAAGACTTTTAACATGTTGCATTTTGTCAAATGCTTTTTCAGCATCTAATGAAATGATCATTTTTTTCCTTTGAGTTTGTTTATGTAGTGGATTATGTTGATGTATTTCTGTATACTGAACCATTCCTGCATCCCTTGGATGAAGCCTTCTTGATTATGGTGAATGATCATTTTGATATGTTCTTAGATTCAGTTTGTGAGAATTTTATTGAATATCTTTGCATTCATAAGGGAATTTTGTCTGAAGTTCTTTTTATTTGTTGAGTCTTTTTGGGGTTAGTTATGAGTGTAATTGTGGCTTCATAGAATGAATTGGGTAGTGTTCCCTTTGTTTCTATTTTGTGGAATAGTTTGAAGAGTATTGGTATTAAGTATTCTTTGAAGGTCTGATTGACTTCTACAGTAAACCCATCTAGTCCTTGGCTGTTTTTGGTTTGGGAGACTTTTAATAACTTCTTGTATTTTCTTAGGGGTAATGGGACTGTTTAGATGCCTTATCTGCTCCTGATTTAACTTTGGCACATTGTATCTGTCTAAAAAATTCTCCATTTCATCCAGATTTTCCAATTTGGTTAAGTATAGGGTTTTGTAGTAGGATTTGATGACTTTTTGAATTTCCTCATTTTCTGTTGTTATGTCTCCCTTTTGCTTTCTGACTTTATTAATTTCTATACTGCCTCTGTGCCCTCTAGTTAGTCTGCTTAATCTTTTTGATTTTCTCACAGAACCAGGTTCTGGTTTTGTTGAGTCTTTTATAGCTCTTTTTGTTTCTATTTGTCTGATTTAATCCCTTAATTTAATTATTTTCTGCAGTCTCCTCTTCTTGGCTGTGTTTGCGTCTTTTTGTTCTAGAGATTTTAGGTGTGCTGTCAAGCTGCTAGTGTATGCCCTCTCCCGTTTCTTTTTGGAGGCACTTAGAACTATGACTTTTCCTCTTAGCACTGCTTTTATTGTAGACCATAAGTTTGGGTATGTTGTGCCTTTATTTTCATTGAATTCTAAAAAGTCTTTAATTTTTTTCTTTATTTCTCCCATGACCAAGTTATCACTGAGTAGAGCATTGTTCAGCTGCCATGTGTATGTAGGCTTTTGGAGTTTTTTGAAGGCCAGTCTTAGTCCATGGTGATCTGATAGGATGCATGGGATTATTTTAATCTTCTTATATTTGTTGAAGCCTGTTTTATGATCTATTATATGGTCAGTTTTAGAGAAGGTACTATGAGGTGCTGAGAAGAATGTATATTCTTTTGTTTTAGGATGTAATGTTCTATAAGTATCTGTTAAATGCATTTGTTTTGTAACTTCTGTTAGTCTCACTGTATCTCAGTTTAGTTTCTGTTTTTATGATATGTCCATTGCTTAGAGTGGGGTGTTCCTTTCCTATTTATATCTTCTTGATCTCCTTTAGTTTTCTTATTTCTCTGGCTACAACTTCAAAGTACAAAATTGAAAAGATAACAAAAGGATGAGCAGCCTTCCCTTCTGACTGATATTAGTGGGAATGTTTTAACTTGATGTTGGCTATTGGCTTGCTGTGTATTGCTTTGATTATGTTTAGGTATGTGCCTTTTATCTATAGTCTCTCTAAGAGACATATTTTACTCATTATATTGCTTTAATGTTCATAAGAAAAATTGTTCTGTAATTCTCTTTGCTGGGTTTTGTGTTTTGGGTATCAGGGTGAATATGACTTCAATCAATGAATTTGTTAATGTTCTTTGTTTCTATTTTTGTAGAATAGCTTGAGGATTATTGGTATTAGCTTTTCTGTGAAGGTCTCTTGGAATTCAGCACTAAAACCATCTGGCCCTGGGCTTTTTTTGGATGGGAGCTATTTGATGACACTTCTGTTTCCTGGGAATTATTGGGTTGTTTAAATAATTTACCTGACCTTGGCCTAACTTTGGTAAGAGATATCTATCTAAAAAATTGTCCGTTTTGTTAAGCTTTTTCAATTTTGTGGTGTACAGGCTTTTGAAGTAAAACCTAATGGTTCTTTCAATTGCCTCAATGCCTGTTGCTATGTCTCCCTTTTCATTCTGATATTGTTTACTTGTATTTTGTCTCTGTTTTTTGATTAGCTTGACAAAGAGTTTATCTATTGGGTTGATTTTTTCAAAGAACCAGCCCTTGCTTTCCTTGATTCTTAGTACTGTTTTCTTTGTGTCTAACTGATTGATTTCAGACCTGACTTTGATTATTTACTTCTACTCATCTTTGGTGTACTTGCTTCTTCCATTTTTTTCCTGCAGCTTCCATGTTTACTTTTAAATTGCTAGTATGAGCACTTTCTAATTTCTATATGGAGGGAATTAGTGCTATGAACTTTCCTCTTAGCACTGCTTTCATTGTGTTCCATGAATGTGGGTATGTTGTGCCTTCACATTCATTGAATTCTAGAAATTAATTTCTTTCTTTACTTCTTCACTCATCCAGAGATCATTGTGTAGAGAGTTGTTCAGTTTTCATGAGTGAGTAAGCTTTCTGGTGTTTTATGGTGTTTCTGTTGTTGAAGTTCTGCTTTATTCTATGGTGGTCTGATAAGGTACAATGTGTTATTTCAATTTTCTTGTATCTATTGAGGCTTGCTTTGTGACTGACTATATGATCAGTTTTAGAGAAGAAGCTATGAGTTACTAAAGAAGAAGATATATTCTTTTGTGTTTGGGTAACATACACTGTAGATGTCTGCTAGGCCCATTTGATTCATGATACCTGTTAGTTTCACTATTTCTCTGTTTAGTTTTTATCTTGATGACCTGTCAACTGGTGAAAGTGGGATGTTGATATCCCCTATTATTAATGGCTGGTGTTACATGTGTAATTTAAATTTAGCAATGTTTCTTTTACAAATGTGGGTGCCTTTTTATTTGGGGCACATATGTTCAGAATTGATATATCATCTTGGTAATTGTTTTCTTTTGATGTGTATGAAGTGTCCTTCTCTGTCCCTTCTGTTTAATTTTGGCTGAAAGTCTATTTTATTGGATTTTAGAATGGCTATTCCAGCTTGCTTCTTTGTTCTCTTTGCTTGGAAAACTTTTTTTTCCAGTCCTTTACTTTGAGATAATGTCTATCTTCATTGGTTTGTATGCTCTTTGCATGCGAAAGAATGATGGATCCTGGTTTTGCATCCATTCTGTTAGTTTGTGTCTTTTTATTGAAGGATTGAGTGATATTAAAGACCAGTGATTGTTTGTTCCTGTTATTTTTATGTTGGTGGTATTAGTGTGCGTGCGTGCATGCATGTGTGTGTGTATGTGTGTGTGTGTTTCCCTTGTTTTTACTGGTATGAAGTTATGTGTTTTTAGAAATATAGTTATCCTCCTTGGGCATTTTGTGTATGTCTGGATTTGTGGAGATATATTGTTTAAATTTGGATTTGTCTTGAAACATCTTGTTTTCTCCATTTATAGTGATTGAGAGTTTTGCTGGCTGTAATAACCTAGGTTGGCATCTGTGGCTTTTTAGATGTTGCAAGATATGTTTCCATGTCTTTCCAGCTTTTAGAGTCTGTTGAGGAGTTTAATGTCATTCTGATATGTTTGCCTTTTATGTTACCTGTCCATTTTTTTTTTTTTTTACCTCTTTTAGTATTTTTTTTCTTTGTTCTCTGTTTTGTGTTTGGTTTTTATGTAGTGAAAGGATTTTCTTTTCTGGTCCAGTCTAATTGATGTTTTTAATCTTCTCCTTTACTTATAGGCATCTCTTTAGGCTTGGAAAGTTTTCTCCTATGACTTTGTTGAAAATACATTCTGGGTTTTAAAACTGGAACTCTTTTTGATCTAATGTCCAAATTGTAAGAATAAGAACTTCCATATCACCCTTAGGCAATTTTCAATTGCTTAAATTTTCTACCATTTGCTTGTTCTTTATCAGATATGTTTTCTCTTTCCCTTTTTCTTATATACACATACATATATGCATTCATTATTCTTTTCTTAAACTTTGAAAGTAAGATTCAAAGACACTTTTTTCGAGACTAAAATATTTCAGTAAATATTTTCTAAGAATATTTCCAGAATACATTATTGTATATTAAAATCAATATTGAATCAAGACTATCATATAATCTATAACCACATTTCACATTTACTCAAATAACAATAAAATCTTGCTGTATATATGCTAATTTGTTCAGGCAATTTGCTCAGGAAAAACTTTGTCTTTGTCAATGTCATTATCTTAGTGTTTGTACAAGTAAGTTTCCCTTTTATTGATGAGTAATAAATTTTTAGGTGGTGAATACCTGAATCACTCCATATTTGTTAATTAAATGACAGGCAAAGGATAGTCTTATAGCTTTTTGTCTTTTTTTTTTTTTTTTTTTTTTTTTTTTTTTTTTTTTTTTAGCTAAAGTTTGAATCTGTTTGGGGCTCTCCTAAGACTTAAAGTGCTGAACAATAATCTAGATCTAATGTTTACTTTTACAAGAAGTATGTAATCTTTTTTATTTGTTTAGATTATTTATTATAAGTCTAGGATTTATTTAATTTAAGTGCTCATATTTTATGATAAAGTTCCAAGTACACACAGACTAGTGAAATAAACAAGCCAGATGGATAGAATCTGTATATAACAATATAACAGTAGACTTTCAACATCATTCAGCCTAAACCTCTACTGGAAATAAAATGTCAGAATTTTGAAAACTTTATCTTATATTCTATATCATGTTAATTTATTGTATCATTTAGCATCAACATATTTATGATAATGGATTAAATTTTATGAATATTTTAATAGTCATATGACAGGATTCCAAAATCCAGTATAATAGAAAAGTATCTAATCATAAACTCTTTCTCAGAGCTTGTGTGAGCTCTTGCAGCTCTGCACCTTCACTGATATCTGTTGATGAATCATTTTAAGTGTTTCAGAATTTTTATATTTTCTTCAATTTCATAAAAGACAATTTTTTAGTGTTCATATTTGTTCCATGTTTTTTCTCATTTTCTTTAATTGCTTGCTTTTTCTATTTCTGTGTTGTAGAACTCATTTACCTATCATAAACCCAAATCTTTGTTACTTACAAGGTTGTAAGTATTTTTTCCTAGCTGTTGGTTTATTATTTCTTAGTGGTATCCTTTTTATGAGAATAAACTTCAATGTGAATTAGCATTTTTGAAATGTTTCCCCATTGATTTCTGTTTTCAGTCTAAGATTTCAACACTAAACTCTGAGCCATGAAAATCTACCACTGCATTTTTCTCAAGAAATTTTAGTGCTTTGATTTTTAGGCTAATAATTCACTTCATTTTAATTTTTATATATAATGGAACTACTAGTGGAAGCAATTCATTTCAAAAGAACATTTAATGATATATGAACCAATTTTCTGAAAAGAAATCCCAAATTTAATTAGCTTGGAATCCTGAAAAAGAATTCAAGAAGATTACTTTTCCATGGATTACAGAAAACTGGAAAGAATACTTTGCCTATTCCAATAACTTATAAGTGACAAGTAATGCCTAGAATGGCAGTTTTAGAATCTTTCATAAATTACAGTAATCATGTCACATAGAATATAAGGTGCAGGTGTTTTCTTGGGGACTAATAGCAAATCCAGAGAGGCTTACATGGTTGTACAGTTCTTCACAACATATTCATAAGTGCATATTGGCATTCCAGCATTTCTGTGTATATGCATGTATGTATTTGTGATTTAAGTGTGATATGTGCCTGAGCACATGAATATGTATGTGTACATGTAAGTATGTGTGTATACATATGCGTATATTGTGTTCTACATGTATTATATGTGTTTGTGTGCATGAAGATGTGTGTGCAAGTGTGCATTGATATAAGATTGGCTGTCTTTGCTCTATTGTTTAATTTTAAACATAATTTCTTTTATTTTTTTGAGACTATATATGCCTTAACTTGTTCTCTTTTAAATCCGTGACCTCTTCCCCCTTCTCTCTGCCTCACTTCTATATATCATACTATTTTTTCTCCTAACAAAAATAACCATGTACTTCAACTTCAATTTACTTTTTAAAGGTAAAATGGAGAGATATTAAAAACAGAGAGGAATCTCCAGAGAGACAAATAGTAAAATGTAACAGGATATTTATTCTGCTACATTGTATTCACAGTGGAGCTTTGTGATTAGGCCGTAGAAGAGGAGGTGGAGCTGGGAGAGAAAGAGAGGAAGGGGATGGAAAAAAGGAAGAGGAGGAGAGAAAGGGAGGAAGAGGAGGAGCAAAAGGACTCTATCAGCCATGGAGAACCACAGATGGAAACATGGCTGCTGCCTGGGAACAAGCTGGACAGGACCCGTTTTCTAATGATTACCCTTACAGTAAAAGAATTTTGAAAGTTCACAGAAGCTTTGTATTAGCATTTAGATAAAATCCACAGGTCCTCTTGAAGTAATTTCATTTGTTAGAAAGAGAAGGCATAAGAGAAGGTATGGTTTAGTTTCACTTATATTTATATTTTTAATCAACCCGGTACCATGTGTTAAGATCCATATTTAGTCCCTGGTGCTTTCCTGTCACCTTGTAATGTATCAAAAGATCATACATGTGTGGTTGGTTTCTGAAATCACTGTTCTGCTCTGCTGCTCTATTCCTTCACCCTCTGTTAACCAATTCACTTTTAACTACTATAGTTAAATGATACATCTTGTTTCTACTATATTAATCCTCTGGGTTTGTCCTTTTTAAAAGATTGCCTTGGTTATTCATGGTCTTTGATTGTTCATAAAGTTATTAGAAATAAATTCTTAATTTCTATTAGACAAACTTGTTTGGATTGTGATTGGCATATATTAAAAAATATTTTACCACATATTGTACTGAATCTTTCACTCCATTTACCTCATATATTATCAGTACATGATTAATAAATTTAATTTAGAAAACATTGTGTATAGTTAATTCTCCCACACAATCTACCATTAGGTATTTTGAATAAATAAGTATTCAAAAAGTAAATTTTCAATTCTCCAGTATACTTTGTAGGCAATAATATTAGATTATATAGTACTGGCTTGGAGAAATGTGGTATAGCACTATCCCTTCAGCCAAACAAATAACATCATTAGAAGTTCAACTTCCCTAACTGGGCTTCTCATAGATGTGATGTCCTCTGACAGAATGATGAGGGTGTACTCAAGATACTCTCTTTATTATATAGTTGCACCATACTACATGTTGTACACAACTCCAACCTAATAGCATTTCACAAGGGATCACAGGTTGGCTAGAGTATAAACTCCCAGAAAGACCTGCAATCTATGCAAATATGGGAAAATCATCACCCCTACTTGGTAAATATCTAGTGTGACCTTTTGAGAGAAAGCATTCACACTGTAGTAAGTATCTTCTTGTGCTCTGTAAAAAGGTTTAGTAATTTCATTGAGTGGAATAGTATCTCCATTGGTTGTTGACTCCTTAGGGGGAGACAAGATGTTTCTTATCTTTCTTCCCTGGGAAGAAATTTTGCCAACAAAGACATGCTAGGAATATTAAAAGTTTTTCATGTTCAGAATGAAAGGAATGTGATTAGCACTATATTTTCTCTTCTGTAAAGTCTTAAATGTGGTAATGTTTTATTCTTTTGAGAGATGACAGTAATTTGATTTTTTTCAGGAGTTGTCATATGAAAGTATATTTCATGTACAAATATTCCAATGTAAAATATTAACAACTAATTTAAATTAAATAACTGACAGGAAGTAGCTCTACTATACAGAGTTTCTTCTGAAATAAAAGAAAACTTTCAGTCCATATCTCTGCCTTTTACTTTAGTACTATCCACACATATTCAATGGAATATTTACCATTCTTATCTTCTTTGTCCCTAAAATGTTTGTCTAGGGAGCCAGGAAAATCTTATGGTTCTTGGTCAACAGGGAGTGTGTGTGTGTGTTTGTGTAATATGTGTTCATGTGAATATGTCTTAGTCAGTTTTCTATTTTTGTGAAGAGATGCCATGACCAAGACAATTCTTACAAAAGGAAACAATTAGGGAGTTTACAGTTAAGCAGGTTAGTCCATTGTCAGTACAGTGGGACAATGGTGGTAAGCATAGCAGACATAGTGTTGGAAAAATAGTTGAAAGCTACATAGTGATCTGGAGAGAGAGAGAGAGAGAGAGAGAGAGAGAGAGAGAGAGAGAGAGAGAGAGGCTGGTTCTGTCATGGGCTTTTAAAGCTTCAAAGGCATCCCATAGTGACACAATTACTCCGACTAAGCTACTTCTCCTGATCCTTTTTAAGTAGTGCTACTTCCATTCAACAATATGAGCCTATGGGGTATATTCTTATTCAGTCATGTGTATGAAGGCTGCAAATAAATACTGGGTGTCTTTCTCAGTGGTTCTTTGAGTGTTTTGTTTTAGGCAGGTTCTTTACTGAATCAAAATTTACTCGTTGGCTATACTGGCTGGATGAAAATCTATAGACTCCACTTGTCTCCATCGACCCAGCATCAAGGTTGTACTCACTTGTTGCTGCACTCAACTTTTATGTGAGTACTAGGGATCCAAGGTCACTTCCTTATGGATGCAAAACAAACCTTGGTGACAGCACATTCCTTGCCATCCTGACACTTAAAAATGTTCCATGGAATCATATTTTTTCCAGTTGAGTATCAATGATATAAACACAACTTATTATTTAATGTTAATAATTTTATTTTATTGGATATTTTCTTTATTTACATTTCAAATGTTATCCCTTTTCCTGCCCCCTGCACTGAAATTCCTTATTCCATCTCCTCACCCCTGCTTATATGAGGGTGTTCTCCCACCTACCTACCCACACCTGTCTTCCCACCCAAGAATTACCCTACACTGGGGCATCTAGCCTTCACAGGACCACAAGCCTCTCTTCCCATTGATGCCCAACAAGGCCATCCTCTGCTACATATGCAGCTGGAGCCATGGATCCTTCCATTTGTACTCCTTGGTTTGTGGCTTAGTCTCTGGGAGCTCTGGGAGGTCTGGTTGGTTGATATTATTGTTCTTCCCATGGGGTTGCAAACCCCTTCAGCTCCTTTAACCCCTCCATTGGGGACCCCACTGAAGACTTCATGCTCAGTCCAACAGTTGGCTGCGAGAATCCCCTCTGTATTTGTCAGGCTCTGACAGATCCTTTCAAGAGACAGCTGTATCAAGTTCCTGCCAGCATGAACTTCTTGGCATCCACAATGGTGTCTGGGTTTGGTGACTGTATATGGAATGGATCCCCAGGTGGAGCAGTCTTTGGATTGCCTTTTCTTTAGTCTCTGCTCCACACTTTGTCTATGTATTTGAACCCATTAGTATTTTGTTCCCTTTTCTAAGACGGATCAAATCACCCACACTTTGGTCTTCCTTCTTCTTGAACTTCTTGTGGTTTGTGAATTGTATCTTGGGTATTCTGAGCATTTGGGCTAATATTCACTTATCCATGAGTGCAAACCATGTGTGTTCTTTTGTGATTGGTTTACCTTGCTCAGGATGATATTTTCTAGCTCCATCCATTTGCCTAACGAGTAGATGAAGTTATTGTTTATAATAGCTGTATAATACTTCACTGTATAAATGTACCATATTTTCTGCATTCATTCCTCTGTTGAAGGACATCTGGGTTCTTTTGAGCTTCTGGCTATTATATATAAGGCTAATATGAACATAACCAAGCATGTGTTCTTGTTATATTTTGTAGAATCTTTTATGTATATGCCCAGGAATGGTATAGCTGGATCCTCAGGTAATAATATGTCCAATTTTATGAGGAAATGTTAAATTTTTCTTATTGGGCTTTACTTGCTTCACAATAGTTGGATGGATGTAGATGTCTATAAATTATCTCATTTTTATGATGTGTTGCTTAATTTATGCAATTAATAGTCCTATGGTGACACTAAAGAACTGAAGCAGTGACCAGTATGTTAATATATTCTTAAGGCACAATAGTAATACTCATATCTCAATGGTGACCTTTTCTAATTGTACTGAATGTACATTCAACAGGGGAAAAAGCATGATAGAAACCTAGATTACTTTCCAAGGCTGGTGTAGGGATGAATCTTATAAGATTACCTACAAACATCACTCAACATATAACAACATAATTTCTGATTTCATTCTAAAATGTAACTTTACACTAATTAATAAATATATCTCTCACTTCTGATCAAAAAGTTTTTTTATATGGTATACAAAGACCATTACAGAGAGCTACAACAGATAATAATTCAGAGATAATTGTGTTATAATGCAGAGACCAATGGATTGTGGAAAGCCAAGCCACAAAGGATATATTTACAATACAGCTCTCATACCTAAGGCTTAGGAACATTATATAAAAGGGATCATAAAGATTACAAGAGCCAGGGGACTAGTAAGTATGGTGATAAATTGTGTCTCCTAGAAGTAGAAGAGAAGTTACACCCTTGATACTTCAGCAATTTAGTTTTCCTAAACAAGACATGAACAACGACAACATCAATTAAAAAGATGCCCGTATAAGAGAAAATATCAGTGGGTCCCACCCCTGGACAAAAAAATTACTGGAAACCACTGAGTGTTAAGACAGGAAGAATTAATGAGGAATAAGCATCCTAACTTGCTGTTCAATACAAAGTGGACAGATCTGAAAGCATATACACAGGACACACTAAATCGAGTCAGTAGCTTGTATTTACATATGTATGTATTTACTTTATATATTATATTTATATAACAACAATAATCAAAGAGAAAGAAGCCACCAACTGGATATGGTCTGTGGTGAACCTGAAGAAGTTTGGAGAAAGGGATACGTAAGAGGTTGGTGGGAGGAATGGGAAGAAGGTAAGTGATACAGTTATATTTTAATTAACATTTTAGTAATTAAAAATATGTTGATATGATTCTTTGTTATTTATATTGGACCACTGCCTGCCTTTCCAGCTCAGAAAAGTAATATATGTATTTTTTTAGGATAATGTTTTCCTGGATATTAAAAAAATGTCAGTAGTTTATCAATACAATGAGTACATGTTTAAGTGTTCAAATAACTGAAGCATCTGCAGAGAGATTCTGAGATAAATACTGAGAGGGTTAAAAGTGATCAGTCCTCTTATTTGGTGTGGGGGGAAGAGTTAACTGCTACTGAGGTCTAGGAACAGAGATAAAATTCCTTATAGCTGAGATATCATAGGCAATTTCTTTGCATAGAGAGTATGACATTTTGCTATGATTTGTACTTAGCATTTAGGACCATTGAGACATAGCTTGAGCTTTTCCTGCAGTGAAAATCCAGGAGTGTAGAGATTCAGGCATAAAATCAATATTCTCCAATCACCAGGTATACTTTAATCAGTATGTCCACTAGGATTATTGCACAGTAAGCTCATAGCTCATTGTGACAAAATCACAGAAATAAAAAGAAAAAATTACTTCATAACAAATGGAAAAAATTTCAAAATTTATATTTAAATTCCAATCTGAAGTTCCTGTGATAAAGATCCTAAAATAATCATGAATTGTACAACTCCTAATTGTTAAAAAAAAAAATGAGTAATATAAGTAATTCTTTCAACACCATTCCTGACATTATTCTTCATATAAAACCACAGCATGCAAATAAAAATCACTACAAAAATATTGATCCTGCCATAGATTGTGCTTTTAAAATAGTGTGACTATGTTCTTGAATTTCTCTAATAAGTACCGCACAATGAAGTGCAAGTAAGAGTGGGAGCCTAAGATGAATAAACATTTTACATTACCTGACACTCCTCCTGTCAGTAGTATAATTTATTTTATATGAGATGGTCACTTTGTGTAGGCAAATGTGAACTTTCGGTCTGTACTATTCTTCCTTGACATCCGTGTCACAATGACTGCCTTGTATAATATTATTTTTCTTTTTTTCCCAGCAGTTTGCTATCTCAGCTTGTGAAAACAAAGCATTTCATCTTTACCTTATTACAGATTCAATAACATTAATGATTATTTTCCTAATTGGCCATTTTTATTATAAAAAGGACATAAAAATTTCCCTTTCTGTATTTCATTTCAAGCACATTGTAAAGACACATTTGCTAGTGACACAAAAGCAAACTTACTTGTTATGCAGCTTTATTAAATAGGTCACACACGAAAGAAAACTTGATAAATATGGAGGTATATTTGTTATCAAAAGGTAAATGATACAGAATAGACTGAATGATTTCTACCTTGTTGCCACATTTTTTTAAAAAAAATCTCATCAACTTTAGACAGAAAGGGTAGGATAAAACATTATTGACATCTGTTCTAGTTTCCTTTCTGTTACTGTAATAAACACCATGATCAAAAGCATCTGCAGGAGTGAAGGAAGTAGAGAACAGAGAAAGGGTTTGTTTGGCATACACTCCCCAGGTTGCAATCCATCACTGATACAAGTCAGGACAGGAGCTGGAGCAGAAACTGAAGTAGAGACCATTGAGGAATGCTGCTTACCAGCTTGCTACCAGGCTTTAGTTCAGCTACCTTTTAAAAATAAAATTAATTAGTTGAGAGTTGAGAGTTTCGTTCCTTGTAGTTTGATCACATTCACTTTTTCCTTGAAGGTTCCCATTCTCAGTTTTATACTTATTCAGCTTTGTCTTCTCTATTTTTAAAGTTATTAAATCCAATTTTCCTACACACACACACACACACACACACATACACACACACACACACGTATATAAATACCCCTGAGTGTATTGATATCCACTTGAGTGTGTTCTACCTTCAAGGGGTCATATCACTACAAACTCTCTCTCTCTCTCTCTCTCTCTCTCTCTCTCTCTCTCTCTCTCTCTCTCTCTCTCTAATAGCTTTCAATACCAATAGTTTTTTGGATTTCATTATTACCTCTCTCCTCCACGTTGAAATGTTTTTCTGTACTAATCTTACAGTCTTGTGAATATTGTCTACAGTGCTGAGACTTCATATGTGTTTAATTGTCCTGTTGTGTCTGGAAAACATTGATTGTAGTTCCAATACTTATGGTTCTTTTAACATTTCAATATTCTTTACCATGTTGGTCCATGAGCCTTATAAAGCCCAGATCGATTTGCTTAGGGATGGCACCACCAACAATGACCTGAGCTACATTAATTAACAATCAAGAAAATGCTCCAATAGTTAAGTCCATCTGGCAGAGGCAGCTCTTTAGTTAATGTTTGCAATTTTCATGTATGTCCAGGTAATATCCAAGATTAACTATCAAAATATCTTATGGCTAGATTAGTTTAATGCAATTTATTAGAAATATTTGGAAAAAAACAGCAGGGGTTTTTAATTTATACAAGGAGGTAGGAATTGGAATATGATGAGTTGTCATTTGGAGTTTGAGATTTTACTCAGTCTTTCTAACCCTTCTCTTATTTAGAGTCGCCATCGACTGTCATGTTTGTAACTACAAAATTAGAGGGGGTGAGGCTAACATGCAAGATCAATTTTGTGTAATTTTTGCTAACATGCAAGATCAATTTTTTGACTAAGACTGTCAAAGAAACCTGAAATATTCTTGTTGAATCGATGTAACTTTACATGCAATATTTTCTCCACGTAATTTCAATGTTAATATCATTTAATCAACTTGAACCTCTATTAGAGCTGTTAATGCCTTTTCAGTATCTTAATTTTCACACTGTACCCTGGAATCTGTTTCTCTTCTCCTTACAATTGGGTTTACATCTATCCCTGTACTATCATTGGTTTTCTGAGTCTGTACTCTATATTTGCATTTTGAGATACATCATGCAAAATCTTCAGGAGATGAGGCATGAAGATTGTAAATTTACTGGGAATTTAGAAGTTTGTGTTTTAAAATGTATAGCCTGAGTTTGAAAGAAATTTAGCCAGTAAGAAGCCCACAATGCAAGCAGGAGGACCTCAATTCAATTGCTAGAAGCCACATTTTTTAAAGTTACTCTTTAAAGTATTTTAATATTACATCATAATAAGAATAGAAATATTTGAAGCTTTAAAATTAGGAAAAGTACCATGCATTTCTCATCCTGGGGCTGAAAACATAGAGATGGAAGGATTTCTGAGGCTCACTGGTTAGTCAATTTATCCTAGTCAGTGAAATCCAGGTTTGAGTGACAGATACGATCTCAAAAACCCATCTTGGATGGTGTCTGAGGAACAATATTCATGGTTGAACTTAAGCCTCCATATGCATGTACACACATGTATACATATACCACCACTCACATGTCTTCTGCACACATAAGGCTATGCACATATATGTATGCACACATAAAGATGCATACATTCCATTTTCATAATAGTTGGGGAGCATGATTTGGTTTAAAGTTTAAGTTAAAAATTGGCATTGGCATTCTTAGATGACTAAAAGAATGCCCTTGGCTCTGTTTTCTGCTATAAATGTTGAATAATACAATGCCATTTCTATCATGAACCAAAACTATAGTCACCATATTTAAGACTCTTTTTAAAGATGCTTTGTAGGCTTTATTTGTTTTTATTAATATTTTAATTTAACATACAAAATGATTTTATTATGACACTTTTATACATCTGTAAGATTATATTTTCTTCTTTTTTAGATCCTCTTTAGTTTCACTGCCTGACTCCATCTGCCTCTTCTCTTTCTGCTCTTTTTCATTTTCCTACACAGACCCACTTCAGCATCAATATAAGTTTTGTGTTAATACCCCTCCTTTGGGATTTTATTCTCCTCCTCCAAGACTTCTTACATTACACACACACACACACACACACACACACACACACACACACATTTTAATTCATGTTTTTCATATAAAAGAGAACATGAAACATATTTTTCTGAGTTTGGCAATTTATGTTGGTGATACAGTGATATAATTGACTATTAAACAAGAAGCCCCAAACCATGTATGGGTTATATCTTTTTGAGTGTTGGCCAGTGAGTTCCCATAGACATCCCTAATGTCATAATGTTATTGTTATTGGTCTCCAGGACTTTGTGGTAAGATCTTTCTTTTGAAGAAACCACATATATAAGCCTCAAGATATTGAGTAATCAAGCTAGTCCAGAAAGTGTAAGCTTTAGCCCCACTGGGTAGCTTTTATAGTATTGTAGTCCCCAGAGGAAAAAAGTAATAGTTATTTCTAACTATGTAACCTGTGAGCAACAGTAATCACTGATGTCCTTATATATGCCTACTGGTGCAAAAATGTTATTGGAGAAAATGTCTGCTTTCTGATTGGATTTATGGCCTTCTGCACTGTGAATCCATCATACTGAAAAAAATGCAGGTGAATTTTGACACTTGTGAAAGGTATAGTCTTTACTGAGAGCTGAACTATGATTGTCATGGCTTACTTTCTGAATGCAGCTTCTTCCTCTTCTGCTCCTTTGAATATGAACCACAGAGTTGAATCTCAGTTTAAACTGTATTTTTTTCCTGTATCACCTTTTTTCTTGGATGTTTTCTGCTGTCCCTGAAGCACCTCTTCTTTATTTCTTTGTAATAAAGTCTATTCTGTATTTGGTTTAATGCATTAGAGACCCTTACACAGGTCACAAAAATGTGGTTAGCTTGAATGTGTTAATGATTAATTCAGAATCAGCAGATGCTTCTATTGTTCAGTAGGCATATCAAATAACTAATACAAAAGAAAATTTCAGCAAATTTATTATTTAAAACTTTTAATGAAGAAACTGGTTTTCAGTCTAAGTATGTGTAAAATTCAGTTTTATGACGTTAATTGTTGCCTTTTTACAGTTTAGTAAATTTTACATAGGACAAGACTCACTTTTGAGGAATAATTTATTTGAACAAATTAAATTTGAAACTTGTCCTTGTATAGGCTGATAATCCCAGTCACCCAAACAAGTTAGAGACTAGTCTCAAAGTAGTGAGACTCCATTGAAGCTGAAGAATAAGACGGGGGATGGTATAACTTTAATCATAGTGCTTTTACTAACCACTAGCAAAACTAAAGTCTTATCTTCAGTCTTAGAAAATAAATTCAATTTTAAAGTTTTACTTTGGTTTTATGCAGGTGTGGGTAGTTTGTACACCCACGTGTATGTTTGTATGTGTGTGGGTACATGTGATTGCATGTGATGGTGGTAGTCTAAACTTGACATTGGGGGGAGGAGATTGGCTATTAAAGTGTCCATTCACTATCAGGCATTTATGAAAAATCATGAAGATACAAGTATTAAAGACTCAGGTGTGAGTTATAGTTCTAATTTGAGGGTACTTATGATATATAAGTAAAGTGTGTATAAGTCAAAAAGCAAAATTTAATAGTGTGATTTCTATTATGTCTACTCAGCAGAGAAAATGGTTTAAGTTAGGAGCTAGCTGAGATGCTCTCCCAGCAAAAAAGGGCAACAGCCTTAAACTATATAGTCGTGTCGATGTTTTTATTATTAAACCACAAGCAGGACCCTGAAGGCCTGCACTAGTGGTAAAATCCTAAATCATTGAATTTCCAAATGTCCCTATGAGGCTATATTCCCATGTTTCACTTATATTTCCTAAAGTATACTTCAGCTTTAATTTTGCTTAACATCTTTTATATAAAATGATATTCAATAGATAATATGTGTGTGATATGTTTAACTTCTTTGTGTACAATGGTTGTATGTAAAAGGAAAAATAGGTAATAATTGAGACATCTATTCACTTATTAATTAAGCAACGTTTATAACATTCTAAGTTTGATTACTTCTGGTATACTCTTGTAGTATTTTATTTATTTTCAAGGACTTTGTGTACATCACTAAATTATTATTTTGTAGGAAAAAAGTAAAAACTAATGAAGATCATCAATGAAGAAGGAGTGTCAAGTGAGCAAATGTATCCATAAGATTCAGGATCATTTTATGAAGCATGCTTTCTTTTTGTTTTCTTTTGTGCCTTTTCCTTCTTTGTAGAGATTGGTGTTATGAAAAGCAGAGAACATTACTAAAGGATAATTGTCAGAAAGTAGGCCATTTTGATATTTGTGCTTTGGAAAATTATTAGCTTTTTCATGATCTTCTATTTACATTTTGGAAATTTAACTGTGAGGTCCTTCTTTATAAATCTATTTTACAATTAGACAACAGCCTGTGTGTTTGTGTGTGTGCGTGTGCGTGTGTGTGTGTGTGTGTTTGATGCAGTTGATATTGAGCAGTTTTACCTGGATACTGTAGCTTATCTTTTTTGTTGTTGTTATTTACCTGTAGGGATTTGTAATGGATAATTTAGTTTGGACTGTTGCAACTGACTACCTAAACAACATTCTGTAAAATATTTGTTATCTTATACTTATTGGGGTCCTGAAGTTGTAGATCAGGGTGGGAGTATAATAAGGTTGTTTTCTATATTATAACTTTACAGGTGAGTTGGAGAAATTGGGCTCTGTTTTTTCTTCTTCACACAAGGACACTGATTTATTATAGAAAATACCTTCCCTCATTATTCATGACTTCATCCTGCCCTTGTTGATGCCCACAGATCTCCAAATCTTCTCACACTGGCAATTCTGACTTCATTATATGAATATTGGTGGGACACAAATACTCAGTCCATAGTAATTACCTTTTGTTATTGAAATGACTTACCTTTTCTTTGACAGTTTCATACAAGTAGATGGTGCATTCTGAATACCATCACATCACACCTTTCTAATCACCTGCCCCACTTTTAAATATCTTTCTGTTTTATCATGAATTTTTCTTCCACATACCACAGCTCTGTGTTTTTGTTACTGTTGTTTTGTGACCAAGTAGAATCTTCTGTTTGACTATGGTTTGGAGTTATTTATTGAGGCTTGGTAGGTATATTTTTAATTTGTTTGTTTTAAATATTCTGACTACTTCATAAACCCAAAGTAGAATTCTGTTTTCCCTCATGGGGTAAAGCATTGATATAAATATAAGAGAGTCAAAATGCCAAAAATGTTGCCGCCCGAGCTGCCTCACACTTGGGGGCTAAAATGTCTCAGACCGTTTTGTCAATGTTGGAACCCGCACAGCCAAAAACCTTGGGGGCTAAATTGTTAGAGCTCACACTGCCCCAACCTGCTCCAGTCCACGGGTCGGGGTTCAGCAAGAAAGAGAGTGAGGATGGACTCGAAGAATGGAGACCAGACAGAGTGTGATTCAATCCCATTTATTCTTCAGTCTCTCTTCTTCTCTCTAAGTCCCAAGTCTTGAGTTCCTAGTCCCTGGTTCCTAGTCCCTAGTGCCTCCAAGTTCCAAGTTGCTTCTTCCAAGTGCTATGTGCCTAATGTCTATTCCAAGTTCTTCTTCCAAGTGCTAAGTGCCTAATACCTAATAACTAACTCCAAGTTGTTCTCTCTGAAGTGTCCGATTCTCTGTTCTGCCTCTTGCCTTTTATATGTCTCACTTCTAAGCCACACCTTCAAGTCATGCCTTTAATCATGCCCTTGGGTCTTGTCTCCAAATATGATCTCTAAATCACGCCCTTAAGTCACACACCTTTAAGTCTCACACGCCCAAGGGAAGATCCTGGGTATCTAAAGCAAGATGTTATCAGAGTGTGCTCAGTTGTTGCAGGCTAATGTAATCAAGTCTCTTATAAGGGTATATGGCTCAAGATGGCTGCAAGGATGATATCTGCTTTCTGTCGGCTCCCCACAGCTTCCCATAGTCATCTTCCAAAGATTTTGATATACTATAGACCTACCCATGAATATATTGAAGAAATTATATATTCATACAATAATAGACATTGATATTATTATTTATTGTGTATAAAGTTAAAGAATGAACAAAACTAAAATAATGGTGTACTGGATTATTAGTATATTTTGTAACTATAAAATGAATAAGATCATAGACCAAGAAGCTGTGACAGGGAGAAATATGCAACTGGTCATAAAACACTGTTAAATGTTATTTTTTGACACATGGCTGGCTTATTGATATTTATTAATAATCTTGTTCAAATGTACTGAAATTGCTTAAATAAAAATTTTGCCTGTATGATATATTTTCTACCAAGTTAAAGCAGAGAAACTGAGGACCTCAGATATTGGTTATTTCATTACTGAGAAAAAGATTTGGAATTGTAACAATGAGTTATGTTAGAGCTGCAAGAAGGGAGATGATCTGGAAATGTCTAAGAAAAGTAATGAACTACAAAGTACCAGAAGTGCTATTTAAAATTTTCTTTAAAATTACAAAAAAAGAGTCATGACATCAACACCATCTAATGTGGGCTGAGAGGAATTAGCTGTCATTTGAGGTATATTTTGAAAGTCTAAAACAGTTGCATGACTCATATAAGGATAATGCCTTAGGAAATGACCAATGGAAAGTGCAAATGATTCTGGTTCTTAAGGTTCACAGCGTAGTATGCAGACTGGTCCCCTAGAATGAGATCTAGCTACTGACAGACAATGGTATAATGTTTAACTCTGTTACAGGTGGTAACCCAGAGTTTATTTTTCTCTCTTCTTTTCTTTTTTTATAGTGATCTTGTTGGGAACCAACAAACAAACAAAGTTACTAAAGGGAGAATGATAGTTAACCAATTACAACTGACAAGTGTTGTATTCAACTCTGACTTACACATTGACTCCTTGTGGTCCTCATGGCCTGCTGGTTTCAGTCTGTTTGATTTTTGACGCTGTTGTGTTTCTCAGAATTCATAATCAATATACATAGAATGACCTTAAATAATGCATGCTTCACAGTTTTGATCTGAGCTGCCCAGGTGTCTCTGAGAGCAATTGATCTGGACACTGGTGTCCTTGCATAGCTCTTTGCCTAATAAAGAAGACATTACAGGGAATCATCAATACCATTTCTCCTCTTCTTTATGTGGTAAAATCCTCTTGACCTTCAGGTTTTAGTTTGTGTGACTTCATCTGCGCTTTCCACCTTTGCCTCTCAAGTCTAGTTCTTATCCTCCATTTGTGTTCACATTCAGGATTCCTTTCCTCTCAGAACACTAATCACACTCAAATGTCCCTGCTGACTCAGCAGTGGTATCTCAATGTACAGACACAATCCTCTGAATAATTTAAACTATCCTTTCCAGTAGCCATGAACTTCTGCAGTCCCAGGAAATGTAGTTACCAATCTTTTATTAATGTCCATCTCTATTCAATACGAACTTAGTGCAACTTTATCACATGCCATTTGACAGGTTTTCTTTTTCATGATTGGCAGCTGAGACATGGTGAGGACCAGATAACTAGTCCATACTGCCTCACTTAAAGAATAACCTCAATTTGAACTGTGGAGAACAGGTGATAGGAGTTTTCATAGTATTAATATGTTATGAGAAGGCAAAGAGAAGTTTGTGTCCCAGATAAAGTTGAAATACTGAGTATGTCAGGCTAAGTTAAGCAGAAGTCAGCTGGCTCAGTGTTTGGTGATGTCTCTGGGGAGCACCTTGCCAAGAATAGCTGTTTCAAGGAATAATTCAGCAATACAGATATTCATGATCAGTTCTGAACAAGCCTTTTCACCAGGTACTTAGTGAACACTATTCCAGGGAAAAGCTGCCTTCATTGGGATATGTGCATTGTTCTGTGAGACTAGTGATTACTAATTATCACAGGAGACTATATTTCTCATGCACAGTAACAGTGTCTCCAGAGTTCTGGGAGCAGATCACACTCAAACTAAATACTCTTTATGAAGAAAGCAGTTCAAAACCCAGTCACAGCAAATTGTTCTTTCTTGTCTTTCTCCTTTCTCCAATAATTCTTAGAGGTGTTCTACACTGAGCAAAAAAAGGCCACTTTCTCACACAGTGAGGGGTCATTATGACATAAGAATTAAGAATGTCTAAAAGCTTCATGTAACTGGATAACACAAATAACAGGGACACATGAGGTTCGCCAGAGACTGGAAAGTTAATATAATGGAAACCACATGTTTAATGCTACATTATTAATGGCAATGCATGTGAGTATAAAGGTTGATGTATGTTTGTATAAAAGGACAAACCATGATATGTAAGATTTTAGAATTATCATCCTTATAACTCTGGAAGATTCTCTAATGCCTACCCCTCTCATCTTCCACCCTTCCACTGCCAACCTGCACTACAGTTTCCTTGGGTTGACATAGATACTGGACAACAGAGGGTCAGCATGATTGTATCAGCAGCAGTGCACAGAAGTGAAGGTCAGGGGAAAAATGGAGACATGTTCATGCAGATTCTAAGCTGAAGAAGATCCCATTCACTGTTACCAAATACAGAAGACATTTTTTGCAAGCTGAGGGCAGAGAGCTACAGTAGGATGAACAACATACACAAATAAGGGAAATGTGAGCATAAGAACCATTCCTGATACTATGGAGAATGCTTTGGAAAGCTGGGAGCAGCCATTCTGAGAGACTGATTAACAGCACTATCATGCAGGTAAGATGACTTTTCAAAGAATTTTGACCATCAGACTTGTGAGTTTCAAGGTATTTGTTTATAAACTAACATTGTGCTAAAAATTGCTTAGAGGAAGCACAGTTCTATTCATGGGTGATATTTAAAATAAGACACATGGGTGCAGACCAATCCCACATCTTTTTGAACAAATCTATTAAAGCCTGGTTATTATGTGAAACTGATGAATATTTAGTTGTTGTCAGCACAGGGTTTCAGATGGGCATTGTGAACTGTTAAACTTGTCACATCTAATACAACAGATACAAGTGAAATAATCGCTTTATATTATTTTGGTCTGATCTGTCTTATCACTTTATAATAAGAAGTTATTTATGTAGGAATTCACATTATACTTCAGGTACAGAAAAACTATGTAGGAACACACATTTTTTAAAAAGTCAAAGGTACAGATAAAAAAGCCCAAGTGCTTTACATGTGACTATTTTGCCAGATATCAAAAGAATAGGTTCCCAGTAAAAGTGATATCCATATTGCATATCCAGTGCAATAGCAAATTATAAATTTGTTATTTTAGGTATTTTAAGTATTAGCAATTTATTATAAATTATAATAAATTTATAATTTATTATAAATGCATTAAGAAAATTTGTTATAATTAATATGATGCAAAATAAAATATTTTCTATAACTACGTAATTAACTAATTTGATCCTTTTTAACAATCAAATTGTGAATGAATTTTTTCTTTTTTTCTTTTGAATATTTTATTTATTTACATTTCAGATGTCATCCTCTTTTCCCATTTCCCCTCCCTAGAACTCTCGATCCCATCCCCCTCCTCCTTTTTGCTTTTATACCATTTTAATTACATGCATGTATTAAGGTCAGTTCTAGGTTGAGGGTCTAGCAATACAATAGATGCAAATAGTCAAGGAACAAGCAAGACAATAAACGCAAATAGTCAAAGAACAAGCAAGGCATCAAACACAATCACCATTTCTAAGGGCTTATCAGGATGACCAAAATATCTGAGCCAACTTCCTGTCCTAGTCCAAACTCATTCAAATGTCTGAAGCCTATTTACTTGTTCTAGTCTAAAATTTAGATTCCTGTCTGAAATTACTTCTTTGTTCTAGCCTAAGATTTAGATTCCTACCTGAAATTATTTCTTTGTTCTAGCCTAATGTCAGATTCCTGCCTGAAGCCTACTTTTCTATGTGGTATTGTGATAGATTTTATACTATTTAATATGTGATATTAATATAAATTTTGAGAATTGAAAAAATAAAAATTAATATTATACTGGAATGAGTGACTGTCTTTGTTTGCATTTCCATTGCTGTGAAGAGACACCATGATCAAGACAACTCTTATAAAGGACAACATTCAATTGGGGCTGACTTACAGGTTCAGAGATTATCATCAAAGTGGGAATCAGGCAGGTATGCTGATGGAGAAGGAGCTGAGAGTTGTAAGTCTAGTTCTGATAGGAACCAGAAGAACACTAGCAAAGCTCACCCTATATTGACATACTTCCTCCAACAAGGCCACACCTATTCCAATAAGGACATGACTACTAATAGTATCATTCCTCGAAGGCCAAGTACTCAATCACATGAGTCTATGGGGGCCAAAATATTCAAAATATTACAGTGACTAACAAAATACTACCATTCCAAAAACACGGTCATCTTGAATACAACTGCATGCTAAATTTTCAAAAGATACTTGCTCATTGTTGATTTAAGTATGAAATATTTTGAACCAGTATTGCTAAATATTATGAAAACTTAATTGTTAAAAACCAATAGTATTAACAATAAAATAATATTTTTGTTGAATTTAGAAAAGTCTGCTACTTCATAAAAAATTACCAGTGGAAATAGGTTGATTTTTTTAAAAAAAGATATATGTAATTTTCAGAAAAATACATTTAAGATATGTCTTTGTATCTATGTAATCTATGTTTGTGATCTTAAATTTCCTCACATTATTGTGTTATTCTTGTGATAACTGATTATGTTAAGTGTAGACAAAAGTTCAACAAAAAAGGCTTTATTTGCTAACATTAACATAGTTTTGGATATTTTACCAAATTCTAGTTTGTTGTAACCCAAATATCATGTACCTGACATTTGAAAATCAACATGGGATGGTATGTATATAGTATGAAATGATAAACATGGCTGAAATAGTGGATCACCACTATGTCAGCATCAGGGTAAAGTGTTGGGGGCCAACTTTTAGCAGAAAGCGGCTATCAGCTTTGCAGCCATCTTGAGCCATATACCCTGACATGAGACTTGGATTACAATAGCCTACAACAGCTGAGCACACTCTGATAATCTTGGTTTAGATACCTTGGGTGTGTGAGATTAAAGGTGTGTGAGATTAAAGGTGTATGACTTAAGAGTGTGACCTAGAGATCAGATTTAGAGACAAGACCTAAGGGCATGATTAAAGGTGTGACCAAAAGGCATGGCTTAGAAGTGAGACATATAAAGGTGAGAGAATCAGACACTTTAGAGAGTACAATTTAGAGAACAATTTGGAGTAACAGAGATTCAGACACTAGGAGTAGGAGTAGACATTAGACGCTTGGAAGAGAACAACAGGAGTACAACTAGGAACTAGAATGAGTACAACTAGGAACTAGGAACTAGGAACTCAAGACTTGGGACTTGGACTAAAAAGAGCGACTGAAGAATAAATGGGATTGAATCACACTCTGTCTGGTCTCCATTCTTCGAGTCCGTCCTCACTCTCTCTCTTGCTGAACCCCGACCTGAGGACCGGTGCAGCAGCTTGGCGGGGCAGCCCGGGCCTCAACATTTTTTGGCGCCTGAACGTGGGGCTAGTGTGGTCCTCAACAGTAAAGTGTAATAAATCTCTGAAATTGAGCCAACATGCCTCAACTATTCAAAATTTCACAAGGCATGTGTTTAGCATTAATATGTGTGAAACCCTACTTTCAGGTTAAACACTATTTGAACACCATTAATTAAGTTGAAAATGTCCCTGGTTCATATAATTGATTATAGAAAGATAAATATAGCCAAATAAACATGTCGTTATCTAAGCATAAGAGAAAACAAAATATATTTAACAATATATACTATATACAAATATATATATTTGTACAATATATATATATATTTGTATATAAAACAAAATATATTTAACAATATATACTATATACAAATATATATTTGTACAATATATATATATATTGTGTGTGTATATATATACACACACTATATATATATATATTTGTGTATATATATACACATATATACAAATATATATATTTGTATATATATACAAATATATATATATATTTGTATATATATATATATATATTTGCTTCTGTGGTTAGATGAGTTTGAATGATTATTTGCTAGAATGGTTTTTTTTTTTTTATTTTCTAGATTTGTCCTCCTATTGAATAATTTTCTGGGCTTGTCTTTATCAGTTCATTTTAACACTTTGACCAATTTTATTCAATTTTCTTTTGTGATGCCAAGTATAGAACCCGGTACCTTGAGAATACTGGGAAAGTTCTATACCATTAAAGCAAACCACAGCTCCCAATGTTTCCTTTGACTTTCTCCTGGTTGAGCCATCTTCAGCCATGGAACAACCCTTTCCAGAACCACATCTAGTTGGATGTTTCTCCAGAAACAGAATCTCTACAGATGGAGGAACTGAGACTTATCCACCATTTGTAGTAAATCTATAAAGAAAAATTCTTGAATAACAAAGTAACTGCAGCACCATAAAGGGAGTTACTGTCCCCTGGTACTAAATTCTTCTACATTTAATTCACTACTCCAAGGGAAGAGCACATTACTATAATAAATAAAAACAATTTTGCCAATTGACCACTGAATAGGCAGCTTTCTGCTATTGTCACTAAAACTAAGATAATCAACTTAAAACTAAGATAATCAACTTAAAACTAAGATAATCAACTTAAAAAGAGGGATGGGTTACCTGGGTTCATCCTTTTTGGAAGTCTCAGTTTATTGACATTTTCCTAGTGCTTTTGAGCCTTTGTCAAGACTTAGTATTGAGAATTATGTGGTACAGCAAAGCTGTTCACCCAATGATATTCAAGAAAAACACATAAGACAGTCACTAAGATTCCAATATTCCCTCCAATTGTGTAATTACAGAGATAAACAGAGAATTCTCAACAAAGGAATATCTAATGGCAGAGAAGCACTTAAAAATGTTCAACATTCTTAATCATCAGAGAAATGCAAATCAAGATGACTCAGAAATTCTGTCTTATACACACTCTAAAGAGATAGCACATGCTTCAGAGGATGGGAAGCAAGAGGGCACTCCTCCATTACTCATGGGAGTGTAAACTTGCACAACTGCTTTGTAAATATCAGAAAATTGTTAATTTTCTACTCCAAGATCCAGCTATGACATTCCTGGGCATATACCCAAAAGATGCTCCACTATACCACAAGGACACTTGTTCAACTATGTTTATAACTACTTTCTTTATAATAGCCAGAAACTGGAAACAACTTAAAGATCCATCAACTGAAGAATGGTTAAAGAAAATATACGCTTACCACTGTTAAAAACAAGGTCATCATGAAATTCTCAGGCAAATGGATGAAACTAAAAAATATCATCTTCAGTGAGGTAACCGAGACCAGGAATGACAGGCATGGTATGTACTCACTTCTAAGTGGATATTAACCACAAAGTACAGACTAAGCACACTACAGTTCACAGACTCAAAGAATGTGAGCAGCAAGAAAGGCCCAAGGGAGAATGCTTGCATCTCACATAGAAGTTGAAATAAAATAGACATTGGAGGTGGATGCTGGAAGGGGACTGGGTGGGAGAGGAGGTGAGAAGAATGGGGTGTAGGGAGAGTGGAGAGAGAGGTGGATGGGGAAAAGAAATTGGTGGGTGGGGGCATCTCTGGGATGGGGCATGTATGCAGAGCTCAGGAAGCCTTATAGATGAGTCAGGAGTACAATTGGGGGAAATGGAAGGGTCCAGCACTTTACAAGAAGACCTACAGAGTCAACTAACCTAGACCCTTGGAGGCTCCCAGAGACTGAACGACCAACCAAAGAGCATGGGTGGACTGGACCTAGCCCCCCTGTACATATATAGCCGATGCTTACCTTGGTTTTCATGTGGGTTTCCTAAGGACCAGAGCAGGGGCTGGCCCTGACTCTGTTGCCTGCCTTTGGATCCCTTACCCCTAGCTTAGCTGCCTTAGGGAGGGAGCAATGGGAGGAGGGTAAGTTTAAGGGGATAATGGAAGGAATAGAGGAAGAGGAGGCCATGATTGGATGTAAAGTGAATAAATAAATTAATGAAAAAGAAAACAAACATGGATCTAAATAATAATAACAACAACAATAATAAGTAATAATAATATACAAATAAATAAAATGGAATAGGTCAAAATAAAACAAACAAGAAGAAGAAAAAACAAAGAAAAAGCACGAGAAACACATATAGATGCAGAGACAACCAGGTCTACAGACATTAAAACCTAAAATCAGGAGCAATAATCTATTCAAAGAATCTGTAATGTTAGAAAAATGGCAGGAAATAAATTATGAGACAAAGAACCTTCAAAGATGCCATTGAGTTCATTTTTGTGCTTGCTGTCTACTTCTGGGTATGGGGCCTGGCCTTAGAGTCTGTATCTGAAGTGAGACTCTATTGAAGAAATTTAATTTTTCCTTGGTGAGCAGTTATTAATTGGATATTTTGTGGGTTAGATATGGAGCTTGTGTCTTTTTCTTTTAGCACTGGGACCTCATCTGGTGTATATCTGTGCAGGCCCTGTGCGTGCTGCCACAGCTCTGTAAGCTTATACGTGCATCAGTCTTGTTGTGTTTAGAAACCCTTGTTTCCTTGGGGACCTCCATTCTGTCTATTTTTTACAATCTTTCTGCCTCCTCTTAAACTACGTTGCCAGATACCTGAGGGGAGTAATTTCATGAAGGCTTCCCATTTAGGAATGATTGTTCCAAAATCTCCTACTTTCTGCCCAATTGTCTGGGTGTGGATCTCAGTAGTTGTTCCCATCTTTTAAAAGAGGAAGCATCTCTGATGATGGCTGAGCAAGGGACTGATCAGTAAGTATACAGAATATTGTTAGGAGTCATTTTATTGCTGCCATCCTTTAAAAGAACATATAATTCACCTTTATCTAGTCCCTGACCTATTAAGTCTTAGATTGTTTGCCACCTGAGTAGTATCAGAATTGGCTTACATCTCACGGAGTGGGCATTAAATTCAGATTATTGGCTGGTTACATGCCCAAACTTTGTACCACCATGACTCTAGTTTGTAGGTGACCATTGTAGATTAAAGGTTTTGTCATTGGGCTTGTGTTTATGTTTTTCCTTTGGAAACAGACACAGTATATTCTAGTATCATGAACAATAGTCAGAAGAAAGGCTCTAAGTAGGCACCAGCTCAGCTTCTCAGCATAAGTGAGTTGTGTAGGTGTTGTCTTCAGTGATAGAGAGAGCGTTGCCATCAGTTTATGGTAGAGCAGCCAATAGCCTTAGCAATAGCCTGGGTTGTTTGGTTATCTCCATGGACCAATTTTGGTTAACAACTTTATTAAATGTAACCATTAGTAGCATTGAAGTAGCATTGAAAACTTTATTTATTGATAAGAGATGTCAATTTAAGTTCCATCTTTTCTATTTGAGAATTTCATTTAAATGGCCTTCATACATGTATACATTTTAAGAAGTGTCTACTTTACTAGATTTCCTTATGACCTCTTCAAATGACCCTTAGTTTTATGTTTTTCTTGTTGTATCACTCCCTTGAGCCTCTCTTCCCACTCTTTCCACATTTGAAACAATTTTTCAATGTTCAAGAGTAAAATTGCCAGCGTATGAATATTGCCTGACATTTAAAGCTTTAAAGACTTTTTTGAGGGACTGAACTTTATTTAGTATTTTAATAATAACAATTTCTGCAAATCAAGGTTTATTTTAACCTGTGATAATGAACTTTTTTATGGGTAAATCATACAAAGCAGAAAATTAGCACAAAAATACCCTTTTTAGTTTTGACCCTCCTTTGATGTGATAAAATTACACCAACAATGTCCTGCTTTTCAGACATTACATTGCAATATTAGTTGTTTTAGATACCTGAGTTCAAGCAACTTTTGTTATTATGATAACAAAAGTTATGTGTTTTAATATCATGTTTTTTTCCTATTCATATTATTTCTTTTGTGGGGAAAATACAGATTTAATATTTTGAAAATAAAAGTTATGGCCCTGTGGGTTTTTCTTTATAGTCTTATGATTGTGACTTAATCTTGTTTATGTACTTTTACTGATTATGTGTTTCTTCTTCAGGCACTAAGGAACTCAGAGCCTTGGGCAGGGATGGTGAGCAGTCCATCACTGAGCTATCTTTCCAGCACCAGAGCTAGTTATAAGTCAGCCCTTTTTGTACTAAGTAAATATGATTGTTCCCAAGCTTATATTGCAATGCATTAGCTGTTCAATTCAGCACCACACATTTCATAATGTGTTATAATCTTTCAAAGTGAAATATATTATTGACATAACTATATATATTTTAAAGCTGTTAAGAATAATATGCTTCCCTCTTTACAATGGCATGTCTGTTAATAGCATTCTAGTTCAGTTCATGTTCAGACTGCCATGTTGCTGAGAACTTATGGGTGTAGCTTCTGACATTCCTAGAAAACACAATCTCACAGAAACATTTCTGTTCCTCTGGCTCTTAAAATCATTCCAGCCAGTCTTTCTTACTGATCCCTGATCTCATAGGGCCTTAACCCTGTACAAAGAACTAAAGAGAACTAAACAATGCTGAGAGTAGGAAAAATAATCTTCACCAGGGAACAGCACACCAATTGGATATGCAGCCCTGTAAATATACATAGAAGTAAAACCCAGACTGAACAGATTGTGCTTATAAATTTAAGTCTACACACACACACACACACACACACACACACACACACACACACACACAACAGCTAAAGAAAAGAAATGGTGAGTTTGGTAGAGAGAAAGCAGGAGACTTTGGAGAGAGGAAAATGGAGGCAGAGATGATGTAATTAAATTGTAGTCTCAAAAATAAAATCATCATTAAAATGTATGATATATTTTTAAATGATCTATTTTCATAATCTCTTTAGCAGACTAAAACTTACTGAAATTTTTTTATTTGAGTATAATTTTTGTTTTCTGTATTTGAGTGGCTACATTAAGAAAATTTGTCAAAGAAATATTATAAATAAGTTTAAAAGTTCAAAGAATTCATTGTGTAAATATATTACATAAATGTAGAAGTTTGACATATATAGTAAAAACAAATAATCAATTCATTAATCAATTTCGAAAAGGACTAATTGTTCTCAGACACAAATCTAGTTGTAACTACTCTTAAACAGTTATTGTATAAAACTGAAATTCATTACTTCATTTTGTAGCCATAATTCTCCTAATTTGTGACAGTCAACAGTTAAAATGGAGAATGAGATGGCAAATACAGGATTAGTTGAAAGAATCTCAAAAGGAAGCAGAGAATGATAGTGAGTACATACATTGCCATTGGTTGGGGCTTAGGGGTAAGGGGTGGGAGTGTGAGCTGTATCTGGAAGCTGAGGTTGTCAACTGCCTTCCCCATCACTGACACCCCCTGTAAATCTCTTTCTAACCCTTTTGATCTCTTGTGATATGGGAACCTGTCAGTCCTCACTAAAATACCCACTTGCGAGTTAACCCACAAAGGAAGCTCCTCCCAAATAGGTTTAGAGAAACTACGAGCAAGGTTGTGACAAGTGTGATGGGGAAAAGAGCATAATGTGCATTCTGTCCTCATTGTGGTAAATTAGTGTGGCGCTCTGCCCTGCAGGGAGCTCTCATATAAGCATGGACGTGTTTGCAGCTGTGTGCAATGTAGCGAATGGAAATTGAAAGTCTCCAGGATTTCCAGAGAAAAGTCATGAACATTCAAACTCTTGTATACATACATCTCTCTCTATCGAATGCTGTCCTTCCTATAAGGTAGTCTGCTCTACTTCCTGTAACAAATTTTCACTTTATTTTATTACATTGTAATTTGTTTTATATTTTGACAGAATCTCTCGCCATATATCTCAGGCTATATACAAACTCACAAGCCTTTTGCTCCAGCTTCCCAAGTGCTGATAACAGGTGCAATCCATCATGACTGGAAAACTTTGACTTTTGTTTTGATAAAAATAATATTTGACCACAAAGTTTATGTAAAGGGACGATGTGTGGCTGACTTCTGTTGATCACATAATTTAATTTTAAGGACTCTGAGCAAATATTTTGTGAATTGCTTAAGCACTACTTATTGGATTTCTTTGAAGTAGCAGACAAATAAAAATAAGAACAATTTATATTTTAGGAATAAAATAGTTAATCTTTTATTATGTAATTTCCTTGTGACTTTTATTACCCTAGGAAAATATTGAGGCTTCAGCTGAGTCCTTTCTCTGCTCTTCACTAAAGCACAATTCTGCATGATTTGATGGAGTTTTAATTATATTGGCAAATAAAAACTCAAAATAACCTAGAATGGTATAAATCAGATATCAAGAACCTTTAATAAATATGAGTCATAAGAAATATCACTAATCAATGTTATTTTCTCTGAAACTTTGTATAAAAGTGTATCTTAGGAATAGAGTTAAAAGATAAAATGTAGAAAATTGGAAAATACCTGTGTTTCTTGAGACATCATAGATTCAAGGAGGAAGGGTGATTACTGTCCAATATATTGGTCTCATATAAAGAGAAACATCTCAAGGAGAAGGAAAATGAACTGTCAGACGTTCAAAGTTCTGTTCACTATTGGTGTTCAAAAGGGAACATCAGTACTGGAGAGATAGCTCAGCTGTTCAGAGCACTTGCTGCTCTGCAGTAGACCAGGTTCAATTACCAGTATCCACATGGCAGCTCACAATTGGCCGAAACTTCAGTTTTAGGGGACTTAATACCTTTGTCTGTTCTCTGTAAACTCCGCCATGCTTATGCTGTGTATATATCCATGTAGGATCAAGCACATACATTTAAATAATAAACTAAATGAATGTATTAGGAGAGGAGAAATAGTTATTTTAACCTTCTGTGACCATAAGGACTATTCAGGGGTATTTTATTTTCTTCAGTATGACAGATTGCTCACAAATAGTACAATGGAACTGATTATGTTGGAAAAATTGAAAATAAACAATGTTATGTATCAATATTATTTCTGTATTATGCTAACAAATTGCCTTTGAGAATAGATTAAGCGTTTGCTCTTTGACTACAATCCTGATGATTTCTCTCTTTTTTTGACAAGGGCCAAGGACAATTTGATGCCACCATTTCTTCTGGATCACTTACCATTAGTGATCTATAAATATGGTGGAATCAGTAACGGTTATCCTGTAGCCCCAGGATTTTATGAGTCAAACTTCTGCCCCTCATTCCATCTAACCTGAGTCAAATGGAATGCCTCGGTACATTTTGTGACAACTTATATAGCTTGATGGCTTAGTTTGCTCAGTGGATAATTGGATTGCAATAATTCATACTTAATATTGTCCTACAAACGTCCTGTCCCTGGAATCCATTCATCACATGAACTTCCACAGCCAAAAAACCCTTAAGATACTGATGGTTTATCCCCATTAAAAATAATCACATAATGGTCACATAAAGTGAGGAAATATCTCAATGTCATTTTTACCTTTTCAGAAAAAAATTCTCAGTGTGATTACAGGGATGTGGGAAATTTTTATCCAGTCACTGCCATGTACCACTCTGAACCAATTCTGTTTTGGATCTGAATTTTTTCTACTCTATAAATAAATCAGAAAACATATCTTATTGCCTTCATCTTTTTAAGTATGCACACCACAGTGTTGCTAAGGTTGCCTAGCAACCACAAAATCACAAGATAGTAGGATTGTAAAGCCCATTAAAATAAGCAGTTACATTGGCACACTTACAGTGAGAGGGAACATGCTGGCTTGGTCAGCCTACATGCTTTTGAGACTTAGAATAGTCATTGTGAAAATTGTGGGCCAATTTCATGAAAGTATCCTTAGTCATCAAATCCTTCTGTATTATCATGTAAAGGAATATCATCAGATGATTCCTACATAGTCATTCATCATATTATTTCCCAGGCTTTACAATGATTTCAATGAGCAATTTATTGTTAAAATAGGTGTGTGTAAGAAAGATTCTAAAAGATTTTCTGAGCATCTTTTAAACAATTATATAATTAAAGGCAGGATTCAGCCTGTGCTATTTTTCTGTGTCATGAATTTTACTAGTTCTGTGAATGAAGTTCAATTAATGTGAGATGTTTTCAGAGATTTTGTTAAAATTTTGTTCAATTTAAGTCACAAAATATCCCAGTTCATTTATAGTAGCAAGTGCTCAACGAATATATGCTAATCAAATACATATCCAATTAATTTCAATAAGAAAAAAAATCCCTCATATAGTAAGGAATAAATGTTTATGATTTTCAGTATAGAATCCAAATATTATAAACAAGGTAGCTTTTCAGACTTCTAATGAAGTTATGAGTCCATAAATACATACATGTATATATACATGCATCCATCCATCTATGCAGCCATCCTTTCATTCTTTCATATATGCGCCATGCATCTGTTTGACCATCTCTCACTCTTTAATCCATTGAGTGCTTCACTTTGATGTTATGCACTGATCTAAGAACTAAGAAAAGGAAAATATACATGTTATGATCCATAAACTTATTAAATAAATACCATCACAGAAGTACACCATCACTTGAAAATGTAGAATTAGCAGCATTCCTTTGGTGGGATCTGCATTGAACTGACTGAGGAGCTGCCATGTGTTGCCTTGTGTAAGTGCCATTGTGTGTTCACATACGGATTCCAATGTGGAGAAGTACTTGTAATCAGGAACTGCCAGGAAATAGCCAATGAGACACATGTGGCTGGGACTTGGATCATGTGAAAAGGGATAGAAAAACAAGCCACTAGGGAGGTAAATTGAAGCCATCCGATTTATAAATTAGTGAGTCTAAAAAAATAAGTAGAATTAATCAATGTATACAAAACAGAGGTTAAATAAAGTATGCCAAACAAAAATAAAAAGGCTTAAATTTTTGGACATGTCCATTCTAATCTTCTGCTATTTTTCTGTTATTCCTCATTCCTCTATTAAAATTTTACACAAAGTATGTTAACTACACACACAGAAAGATTCATTCCTCATACAGCTTTGATACTTGACATTTGAGTCTCTCATATAGAGTGTCAGAATTAGTACTGCCACAGCTCTCATCAATTCCAGTGAGGGATCTTCTTAGTCTGTCAGCTTTCAGATCCCACATATCTGCTATTGCAGGATCTTTATTGCTGCACTTGAACTATGTAGCTGATATTTCAGAAATGTAGCAATGCTATGTATATTTTCTAATAATGATTTAACCACCTTTCTAGTATTACGCCTGGAAACAACATTTTAAAGATATGTATAGTTTAATTCTGTGTAGATGTTTGTGTCTGTGTGTTGGCATGTATACAAGAGGACAGGTGCATGGAAGCCAGAAACATTTTATTACATGGACCTGGAGTCACAGCTGCTTGTGACTGACATGGTTCTGATAATTGAACTTTGTTTCTCTAGAAGAGAAGTAGATTCTCTTAACCACTGAGCATTCTTCCAAGCACAATATTTGATCCTTTATTGGTTGCTGGTAAAGTATTAGCAAGAAATATATATCATACTCAAATAGAGGGCAGTTAAGGAGATGCTAAGTGTGAAGACAGGCAGGGAAGCCTCAAAAACTTGTTTAGGTTGGTAGGAATAAATAACCTGTTAACCCTTGTCCTTTCCCCTTGTCCTTTCCCCTTTTCCCCCTTGGATTATGGTCACATGCTTCAGGTGATTGAATTTGCATGGGTCATATAATATTATAAAATTATTTGCACTGAGTTTTACTTTTAAAAATGTGTTTGAATGTCCTGAGGAAGTTGGAGTTCCTCAATCCATTTTTATCTATCTGTGCAATCTAGCCCAGAACATAAGATTTAATTTTTCTGTGGTTATCTTTTTTTATTTTCTGGTTGACTTCCACCTATGAGTTAGTAAACCTGCAGAATAGTCTCACTGAACAATGAAAGTACTATACAGTTTGACAGCAGCTCTACCAAATTAATATGTGAAAAATCAAATTGGAAAGATTCTTGTAAGACAGAAGTGTTTTCTGAGAAGTATTGACATGGTAAAATGAGGTCAGGCAACTGCAAGCAATTGAGCAGAATAAAATCAATGACGAGAACACCAGGAAAGACTTTGCAACTTGATTCTGAGTGACATTTTTGTTTTTTCCTAGGGGAGTCAGAAATAGGTGAATTACTAACAAATTCCTTTAAACAAATGGAACATAAAGTCACTGAATAATGAGACAGATTATTTTAGTATCACTTATACAATATGAAAGTAATTTTACTGTTAATGGTAGCATTGTAAATATGAATATTATATAGAATATTATAATGTGCTTATAAGATCATCTGATATGAGAAAGAAAATTTAAAAAGAAAGCAGGTGGCTTTACAGGATATTTTGAGTAGTTCAACATTTCTATTTTGACTCAAGTGTTAAATGGAAATGAATATGGCATTTTTCTCATATATATCAAAATTTAAATCAACTTATAAAAAATTTCAAGTTAACATAGGCTTATGGTAGCATAAAAATAGTAGACGGAGCTTGAGAGATGACTAAGTAGGTAAAAGTGCCCACTCACTTTTCTTCTAGAAGACTCAGGCTCAATTCCCAGCCACCATATATATGAGCCTCAAAACTACCTTCACTCCAGTCTCAGAGGATAAAATGTTCTTGTTTTGGCCCCCACTGTCACCAACCATGGAATTATACACTCATATACAAAGGTGAGTGTGAACAGTATGTCCTGTTTCTGGCCTATCAATGCTTATGTGTGAATATTCTAAACTATATAATTTAAGAACATCTATATAGTTTTATAAAATCCAACATGAAGTACACTGTTTACAAATACATACATTAATTGTATATTAAGATTGTGTCATTACATATAAAAAGAACATTTTTTTCTCTAAGCTTATGGGCTGAAATCTTATAATTTTGCAGAAAGTAGGTCATTCTTATGCACTAGTAGTTTGAAGAAGAGGCAGTGAGAGGCTTGGATGAAATGGGTGATGAGTCATGACACTTATAGCCTTTCATTCTATGCACTCATTATAGGTTTGTATTGATCGCTTCCTTCTTCTACTCTGCTCTGCCTTGAATGGGGCTTCATTCTACCACATATCTAATATTTCTAAATTCAAAAATTGAAGCTTTCCATCCTCGTAGTAGGAAATTTGTCTTGGGGACAGAATAATGTCATAAGAATTTTGCTGTTATAACTGGGATAGGTTATAGTTTTCTATAAAAGCATGTCCTTTAAGGCAAAGGATGAGCCCTTGCTAGACACCAAATGACTTGTGCTTTCATCTTCTACATCTACAACTGTGAAGAATAAGTTTATTTTATAGTTTGTAACTAACTCAATCTGTGGAAGGCTCTATGAATAGAAATCTGAAACACAAGTACCAAATTCAGTACTAAGTTCTGTAATGAATGCCAGAAAATGTGGAAGTTACTTTGCAGTTGTATAACTGGTCAAGAGTGGATGGGTTCTGAAGCTGCTGAAGCAGTATTGCTGAAATGGGCAGTTAAAGCAATTTTAGTGAAAGCTCAGAAGAGTAGGAAAACTGTAGAGAAAACATCTGCTACCTTAGAGATTACCTGCAAGGTCATGAATAGGGTGCTATTGGTACAGATGTGGAGGATAAAGGTCATGTTGATGACAGTCCAATGGTAATGAGTAGCACTCTTAACGCTAGATGAAAGCAAGGAAATTGAGTGATGAAATAAGGTACTTGGTAGAAAAGAACCACTCACAAAGGTTTATAGGAATAACATCTCTTCCCATGATTGCTTGTGGTATAAATTCAAGAAGTAAGAATCTAAATCTTAGGCTAGAACAAAGAACTAATTTCAGACAGGAATCTAAATCTTATGCTAGAACACAGAAGTAGACTTTAGATATGAAAATGACTTTGGGCTTGGACAGGGAAGCAAGCTCAGATATTTTTGGTCGTTCTGATAACACCTTATAAACAGTGATCATGGGAGTGATCATGGAACTTTGTTTATTGCCTTGCTTGTTCTTTGACTATTTTTATCTATTGAATTGCTAGTTCCTCAACCTAGAACTGCCATTAATACTTGCATTTAATTAAAATGGTATAAAAGCAAAAAGGAGGAGGGGGGATGGGATAGAGAGTTCTAGTGAGTGGAAATGGGGAAAGAGGATGGCATCTGAAATGTAAATAAGTAAAATATCCAAAAACAAAAAAGAACATTCTCAAGTCTTATGACTCAGTGCTTTCTTTGTTGGTGGTTTGGACTTAGGAGTTGTTCTATCTTTAATCTTTCTCATTCATCCTAGTTACAATTGGAAGGTCTGTCTTATATGCCTGTCTCATGTGGTATTCTGGAAACATGTAACCTGGGTGATCTTAATAGGCTCACATTTAGAGAGAAATTTGCCTTAGGATGAAGAGTGACTTGAATCTCACTAAAATATGTTTGATATTATTTTAAGATAAGACTCTGGGCTTGAGATTCTTGGCTTTTCTACTAAGTACCTGACATCAATTTTGAAATTGATGTCAGGTAATCTAAGATTCTGGAAGAAAGTTACATGGGATGTTTGTGTCTTGTTTTATAGAAGTAAGAATAAGGAGATGGGTTACAGTGATCAGAATGACTTCCTCCAAATGCCTGATTTGTATTTTGAATGCAATTCTCAATATGGCATTAAGCAGTGAAGCGTTTTGGAGATGGCTATGTCATGAAAAAGTTCTGCCACTATGAGTGAGATAATTGTCATTTTATAAGAGGTCCCAGGGAATGGTGGTAATTTATAAGCAAACATGAAGATGGAATGTTCCATATAAGCATTAATACAACACTTTAAGAACTTGAGCTTGTCTTTCCTAGCCTTGGCTATTCATGTACCTCTTTTATTTACATATTTCCTCGTCTACATATTTTGTGAGATTAGCCAGAAGACCAAAACCAAACTTTTACAACATGTAAGCTATACAAAGAGTAAAAAGTTGCCTTTATTTTACCCCAATGTATACACCTTATTCTGGAATAATGATGGGTGCATATTGATTAGATGAATGAGTAAATGCCAGTATTTTTTTCAAAAGAGGTTTGGCATAGTAGCTTGGACAATTTTGTAGCTGCAGAAAGCTTCAATTATAAATATTTAAAAAACAAATGTATTTATTTTGAAATAGGGTCTCACAATGTAGCTCTGGCTGTCCTGGAACTTTCAGTGAAGACCAAGTTGCGTGCTAGTCACAGGAGTCCACTTCCCTCCACTCCCTAGTGATGGGATTAAAATCATTTAATAACACCAACCTTAATTTTTAAATGTCATAAAATTATTATAAAGTTTTAAAGGATTTACTTTGTGTGTGTCGGGAAGGCATCTTGCCTGCATATATTATGCATGGTATTATGTATGTATACCATGTGAATGATGGGTGCTTGTGGAAGCCAGAAGATGACATCAAGCTCTCTGGAAATGAAGGCATAGATCTTGTTGTGATATAAACACCTTGTTGGTGTTGTGAACTGAAACTTGAAACTTCTGCAAGTGCTCTTAACCACTGAACATTCTCTCTAGCCTCAAATAATCTTAACTGATGGTTTTTAATTCCTATCAAGCGACGTTAATTATTGTGGTAGAAACACATCTTGTTACCTATACATCTTTTGTTTCAAGGCTGTAATATGTGTTTTTGTGGCATTTAGAATCAATTAGTTAATTTAATTTATTTATTTACATGCCAAACACTGCTACCCTCCTGGTCCCTCTCTCACAGAGTCCTTCCCATTCGCCTTTCTCTTTTCCTCTGAGAAAGTTGGTCCCCGTGAGTATCTCCCAAACCTGGCATGTCAAATCTCTGCATCCTCTCCCACTGAGGCAGCCAATGGAGACTGAACTACATGTCTGCTATATATGTGGCCAGGGCCTTGTTTTAGCCCGTGTATATTCTTTGATTGATTGTTCACTCTCTGAAAGCTCCCAGGAGTCTAGGTTAGTTGACTCTGTTGGTCTTCCTGTGTGGTTTTCTTACTCTTCAAGATCTTCAATCCTTCCCACAACTCTTCCATAAGAGTCCCTGACCTCTGCCCAATATTTGGCTATAGGTATCCAGAAAAATTTCAATCAGCTGCAGGGTGGAGCCTCTCAAGATAAGTTATGATAGGTTCCTGTCTGCAAGCATAACAGAGTATCATTAATAGTGTCAGGGAATGGTGCTTACCCATGGGATAGGTTTTGAGTTTGTCCAGTTATTGATTCACCTTTCCGTCACTCTCTGTTCCACTCCTGCTTTTTTTGTTTTGTTTTTGTTTTTTGTTTTTTGGACAGGACAAATTTTGGGCCAAAACTTGTGGGTTGGTTTGTGTCCCTATGCTTCCAATGGGGGGTCCTACCTGGCTATAGCAGTTGACCTCTTCTGGTTCTATGACTCTACTGTTAGATATCATTGCTTATGTCATAGGCATTAACTCCCCTATGTCATCCCCTCCCCTGGGCACCTTCAGATTTCTATTTATTCTCTTGGCCCTCTGTGGCTTCTCTTCTGTCTTTCCCTACACCTGATACTGCCTCTCCATTTCCCCCTTCCCTATCCCACTCAGTTTCTTCTCTCCTTCTACCTTCAATGACTATTTTGTTTCCCACTTCTAAGTGTGATTCAAGCATCATTGCTTGACCGTCCTTCTTGTTTAACTACTTTGGTTCTTTGGGGTAGTATATTACGGCATTCTGTACTTTATGACACTAATATTCCCTTATCAGTGAGTATATACCATGTGTGTCCTTTGGGTGTGGGTTACCACACCCAGGATGCTATTTTCTAGTTCCATTCATTTGCTTGCAAAATTCCTGATATTCTTGTCTTTAATAGCTGAATAGTATTCCATCTTGTAAATGAACCACATTTTCTTTATCCATTCTGTAGCTAAGGGACATCTGGATTGTTTTCAGTTTCTGGCTATTGCAAATAAAGCTGCTATGAACATAGAAGAATACATGTCCTTGTGATATGGTAGGGCATCTATTGGGTATGTGCTTAGGGGCAGTTTAGCTTGGTCTTCAGGTAGAAGTATTATCAGTTTTCTGAGAAACCATGAGATTGATTTTGAGAGTAGTTGTACAAGTTTTCAATCCAACCAGCAATAGAAGAGTGTTCCCCTTTCTCCACATCCTCATAAATATTTTCTGTCCCTTGAGTTTTTGATCTAAGCCATTCTGGTTGGTAAAAGGTAAAATCTTAAGGTCATTTTTTATTTACATTTCCCTGATGATTAATGATGTTGAACATATCTTTAAGGGCTTTTTGGCCACTGCAGATTCCTCTGTTCAGATCTCTGTTTAGCTCTGTAACCTATTTCTTAAATTGGGTTATTTGGTTTGTTGGAGTTTAACTTGAGTTCTTTATATATTTTGAATATTGTCCTGTCAGATGTATGGTTAATGAAGATCTGTAGGCTGTCATTTTGTTCTGTTGACAGTGTCCTTTGCCTTATAGAAGCTTTTTAATTTCATGAGGTCCCACTTATCAGTTATTGATCCTAGGGCCTGATTCTTGGTGTTCTGTTCTGGAAATTGTCTTCTGTACTAATGTGGTCAAGCCTATATCTTATTTTATCTTCTATTAAATTTAGTGTATCTGATTTTCTACTGATGTCCTTGATTCAGTTGGATTTGAGCTTTGTGGAGAGTTATAAACACGGATAGATTTGCATTCTTCTATGTGCAGAAATCCATTTGGACCAGCACCATTCGTTGAAGCTGCTTTCTTTTTCCCTTTGTATAATCTTGGCTTCTTTGTCAAAAATCAAATGTCCTTAGGTCTGTGGCTCTGCTTCTAGGTCTTTGATTCTATTCCATTGATCATCTTATCTGTTTCTGTACCAATACCATGAAGTTTTTTTTCTTTTTGCTTATTTATATTTTAAATCACTGCTGCTCTGTAGTACAGCTTGAGGTCAGGGATCATGACCCTTCCAGAGGTTCTTTTATTGTTCATGATTGTTTTGGCTATCCTGGGTTTATTATTTTTTCCATATGAAGTTGAGATGTGCTTTTTCAAGGTCTGTAAAAATTTTGTTGGAACTTTGAGGAGCATTGAATTGAATCTGTAGATTATTTTAGTTAAGATGGCCATTTTTTACTATGTTCATCTTACCTATCCATGAGCATGGGAGATCTTTCCATCTTCTGATGTCTTCTTCCATTTCTTTTTTTGGGGACTTGATATTATTGTCATACAGATCTTTTACTTGCTTGATTAGAGTCATATCAAGATATTTTATATTATCCATGGTTATTGTGAATGGTATGGTTTTTCTCTAATTTCTTTCTCTGCCTGTTTATTGTTTGTATATATGTAGGTCTACTTATTTCTTTAAATTAATTTTATATCCAGCCTCTTTGATGAAGTTGTTTATCAGCCGTAGGAGTTCTCTAGTAGAATTTTGGGATTTCTTATACATACTCTAGTATCTTGGCTAATACTGATACCTTGATAACTTAGCATTTGAAACCTTCATGAGGGATGGTGAGAAGACTCATCCAGTAAAGCTATTGATTCTTGTATTGTGCATGAGAGTGTTAAACTATCTCCAGACAAAAGTACTCTTTACCTAGTAATCTGTGTGCCAGGAAGCTAAAGTTACTCTTTTTAGTACCTTTTCTTCTGTATAATTTTTATTTCCTTCTGTATAATTTTTAAGCAGTGTTTACTAGAAAAGCAATGTTTAGAAGATAAACAACAAATCTGAATGTTTTTTCCCTTTCTCATAAATATTTATCTTTATCACTTTTCAATTTCTTTTTAGGTGCCTTTTTTTTGTTTGTACTTTGAAAGTGAAAAAGTCAGTACAAGATGAATAAGCTTAATAGAAACTGGGAAAAAGGAGTAGAACATTTTCTAGGTTGAGTGACTTTACTGCTTTAATATGTAATAATTTTGGGGAGAATTTACACATTTTTGCTGCTCAGGAGAGCTAGAAAGGAACATTGTGACTCATGCATATTGCTCCTAATCTCTGTCTCTAACAAATGGTTCCCTGTGTTTGTTTGATGACCTTTTCTGGGAGCCTTTGGTAATAAGGCTCAGAATTAAGACATCAGCAGACAGTGTGCACAGATGGGCTTCAGCTGATATTCCAGAAAAATAATATCTTTATCCTCCAGCTATTTCTTCACAAATCCTGGCCACCTTCCTGTTTCACAAATAACTTACTTTCAAATGCTGCTGCTATTTTTTGCCATGAATAAAAAGGTATCCCATAATTTTTGATCTCTGAAAAACTTGTGTAACGAAAAAGTATTAAGGTAGAAAAACTTATCTCTCCTAAGGTGGGTAATATATTGTTTTTCTTGATGAGAATCACTGAGCTTCATGAAGATCATTTTAAGTTTCTGTGAAGCTCCTTTACATTGTGCTACTACAGATCCAAAAATGAATTAGCCACTGCCTTGAGTCACTGTTGGAAATTAAGTTTCTGTATTTGTTCTATCTCTGGGAGTCGAGCAATAGGTTTCATTTTACCTGGAGGGAAGCTATACCTCCAGAAATAAGTTCTCCCTAGCAGTCTCTCCCAGACCTACCTCATGTGATCAAAAATAACTAATAAATGAGAAAACAAAACTACCTGAATTGCTCAAGGCTATAAAGAAATTAGAGAGAGCCATAGAAAATTGGTTAGTGGGATTTTAAACAAATGTTTGAGCCCTGTCTGCTTTAGATTTTGTGTTTGGATGTATGTGTCTGTGTGTGTGTGTATCTGAGTGTGTGTCTGTGTGTGAGTCTGTCTGTTTGTATGAGTATTTGTGTTTACATATGGAAGTGGGAATGTCTAAAGAAGAAGTCATTTCACATCTATTTCACATGCAAATCTAGTGTCACACAAAAAATAAACAAAGGATTTTGTCCTCTTTGTTTTATTCTCCTCCTGTGCCAGATAGTGCTTTGTTAAGCTCACAAACGATAGAGTCAACTGAAAAGCAGGATCCTCAAATGATAAAATATCTCTTCTACATCAGACTGTAGGGGTTAGTTTCTTGGTTAGTAATTTATATGGAGGGCTCAGCCTACTGTGGGTAGTACATTAAATACATAAGCAGTTGTTCTGGGTTATATAAAAAACAAACCAAGTTGAGATAGATGCTCTTAAGCAATGTTCCTCCTTACCCTCCACATTATCCTTGCCTCCAGGTTCCTGCCCTAAATTCACTCAATGAAAGACTATGGCCTGGAAATATAAGCCAAAAAAAAAAAAAAAAAAAAAAAAAAATCCCCTTTCCCATAATGTACACATGGATTTCATATGTATTTAATGAGCCCTACATGATGCTCATTATTATCATACTAGCATTATTCTCTTAAGATGCTATACTGAAAGCCAGGCGGTGGTGGCACACACCTTTAATCCCAGCACTTGGGAGGCAGAGGCAGGCGGATTTCTGAGTTCGAGGCCAGCCTGGTCTACAGAGTGAGTTCCAGGACAGCCAGGGCTACACAGAGAAACCCTGTCTCGAAAAACAAACAAACAAACAAACAAACAAACAACAACAACAAAGATGCTATACAATCTTGCACATTGGGTGCTCTTAATGTGCCCTGAGTACACAAAGATAAAAGGCAAGAGCCTGTTGGAATAGAAAATCAGAGCTGCACTAAATATTAATTTTGTGATTTATGGAAATCTACTGTAATAACTTCTTTTTTTATAGAATTGCTCAAAACAGTGATGGGTCTCCTCTGCCATATTGTAATTACAAATAATCAAGATCTCAAGAATCTTTGTTTTAAGAATCAAGCTATACAAAATGACAGGTCTTAAATTATTGAAAAAATTTTAATGTTGTTAAATGCATGCCTACAAAATAAAAATCATAATGATGACTTTTCAGAGTAAAGGTTTTTTTTTTAAATGTATAAAATATTGGAATTATCTGAAAACATTTGCACATTTAAACCTGTATATTGACATGGTGTGGAGATGTAATACTCAAGATGAAAAGGGTCAAAAATATCATCTGATATTTTAAGTTGTGGGCAAAACTAATCATGAAGGAGTAGGAGTTGGGAGAGGAGGAGAAGGAGAAGGATGAGGAGGAGAAGGAGAGCAAGAAAGAGTAGGAGAAAATGTTACAATGAAATTTGACATAAAAGAGGGTATTAGGCTAAATAATGGGCAGTACTTGCAGAAAGTCCATGTTTCTGATGAGCAATTGTTGGGAGCCAACTTTTAGCAGAAAGCGGCTATCAGCTTTGCAGCCATCTTGAGCCATATACCCTGATAAGAGATGTGATTACAATAGCCTACAACAGCTGAGCACACTCTGATAACATCTTGCTTTAGATACCCAGGACTTTCCTTGGGTGTGTGAGATTAAAGGTGTGTGAGATTAAAGTTGTGTGACTTAAAGGTGTGATTTAGAGATCAGATTTAGAGACAAGACCTAAGGGCATGACTTAAAGGTGTGACCAAAAGGCATGTCTTAGAAGTGAGACATATAAAAGGTGAGAGGCAGACAGGAGACTTGAGAACAATTTGGAGTAACAGAGATTCAGACACTAGGAGTAGGAGTAGACATTAGATACTCGGAAGAGAAGAACAAGAGTACAACTAGGAACTAGAAGGAGTACAACTAGGAGCTAGGAACTCAATACTTGGGACTTGGACTAGGAAGGGAGACTGAAGAATAAACGGGATTGAATCATACTCTGTCTGGTCTCCATTCTTCGAGTCCGTCCTCACTCTCTTTCACGGAACACTGACCCGCAGACAAGAGCAGCAGCTTGGGCCGGGAAACAGTGGCCACCAAGAGTGGAGTGGAGAGGCCCGAAACATTTTTGGCCACCCAAAGTGGGGCAGCTCAGGCCTCAAGACTTTTGGCACCTGAATGTGGGTTAGTGGGGTTCTCAACAAGCAATGTTCTGCTTTGAAGCCTGTGGTTAGTAATTTTGTGCTTTATAACTAAAACAGTCTCTAATATCATTTTAGTGTGGGAGTTGTCAGTTTTCTAGCTTATAGTTCTCCTTGGTTTCCTCTATAATTTCTGTTCCTAGCTGTTTGGGACTGAACCTGAAGACTAACACATGTAACTACTGGGCTACAATCCCAGCATCACATCATGTTTCTCCTTTGAAACTATGTTCACTGTTACGTTTCTGTACTGATTCAATATACACTCACCTGTACATTCCTTTTGAGCTTTTGTATCTTTGTTCCCCTAGTCCTATGTTTGGGCAAAGGGAATTCAATTCTATTTGCACATATGCACAGAAGGCAAAATGATTAGAAACAATTCTGGCAATTTGACAATAGCAACCTGTGGTGTCTTACTATCTGCCACTTGCATCATTATTTTCAAAGCAGTTCAGTTACTTCACTAGCTTCTTTAGACAAGTGCAGTTTAATTTATGAACACTTCAGGGGTTTTATTGGCTGGAAGGGATGCCAAGTCAAAAGGTATCACAATTTTAAATAAGGTTTTATTGTTCCTGTAACCTGTGGCTGTATCTGATATCAAAGGCCAGGTATTAACTCTCTCTTCCACATTACCATAACCAATGGAATTTTCCCTATGTGACTCTGATCACACTTAAGGCAACTATGTTTATGTCTTTTTTCTGTAAAAGAAATGTTAATTTGCTGTAAACAAAGTCAACAACATCATCATCATCATCAACAACAAATTGACCATAAGTAATTCATGCATTTGTACCTTAACTGTTACCAAAACTAGGGAAAAAGAGCTGAAGAGGTTCTTAATGAGTTGAGTTGCAAGTCAAGATTCAGTAGCCTGTGTGTTACAAGTATATATTTCAGGCAGCACTAGAAGCCAATAGCAAACAAGATAGATAGTTAAATGGCATAAATATGTCTCAAAAATATGTTGCTGAAATTATAACTCTGTGATGACTTACATTTATGTATTGTTTATTCCATGGGAAAATATACTTGCTAGGCAATCTGCTGTGTATAAGGATTTTTCAAAAGGACAGAGTAATGAATGTAATAGAGTCTTCAGGAAGACCAAGCAGTTTCTTTGAAAAATCCATATGGCTCTCATCTTTTGTAATGCTGTGATGCTTTAATATAGTTCCTCATGTTGTGGTGACTCCCAACCATAACATTATTTTTATTGCTACTTCATATCTACAATTTTGCTACTTTTATAAATCATAAGGTAAAAATCTGTGTTTTTCATGACCTTAGGTTGAGAATACACATATATACATATACATCATATACATGTATATGTGTGTGTATATACATACATGTGTATATACATGCACATATGCATGAACACATATAAAGTAAAAAAGGATAATCAATGTAAACATCTTGAGATACAAGGGGCTTAAGGGAGAGTAACTAGGGAAATGGGAGGAGGGAAAGTGATAAACATTAAAAATTAAATCCACATTCCTCCCTAATTATCAGTTATGTAACTATTGCTACACTGAGTTTTATGAGAAGCACAGAATGAAATTAATGAGTTTTATAGAAACAACCGGAATAAGAGTTGAAATAATTCTCTCTTCTGCTTCTCTCCATCCCTTTTTGTTGCCCCTCCATTCTTCCTTCCTTCCTTTATATTCCCTTCTTCCAAGTTATAATCTTCTTTTTCTTTTCCTTCTAGGCTTTTTCTTTTCTTAGAAAGTGGATAATTTTATGGCATGAGATCTAGTTGCATTTTTTTAAGATATTAAATTCAGGAAATAGCATTTGAGATTCTTTGTGTTTATTTGATTTTTGCACTGTTGGGGACTGAATACAACTGCTTTTTCTATGAGCTGTATCCATAGCCCAACATCAAAATTTAAAGTTCTTATATGAACAAAAATGCCATAAACATTTATTTTTTGAAAAGAAACAAGAAGTGAAAGTCATTAAAATTTTCTATTTCTTTGTGTATCAACTGCAGTCTTCCATCTGCAGGCTGATGCAACTGAATTGGTTCTCTGAGGGGCCACTCATCACTTTGGGATGGTGGATATACTTTGATAGAGGGACCTGAAATGATAACCTGGAGGAAGATAACTCATGGTCATTGTATTATTAGGCCAAGATGGCCAGAAATATCACGGGCAAGGCCAGAGAAGGAAGCATTTATTAGATTGCACAGTTGGGTCTTGGGAACTAACACAGATATACTGAGCATAATCACCATAGTCTCCATACTTGTAATACAAGGCAGCCTAATTTTACAGCCTATCCAGTGTTCAAAGAAGTCCCTCTTACTTGCATTCTAAATTTAAGGTAAATGCGTTAAAGAGGAGAAAGATAAAAAATTAACTAATAAAAAATGAAAAATACCTTGTCTTTATTGATTCAATTTATTGTATTTTGATAACTTTTATTAAATTTTTCTTTTGATAATTTTATGCATGAGTAAAGTGCCTTCTGATTACTGTAACTCTTATTCTCCTACTTTCCCTCAACCCATACTACCTAAGGAGCTACTGGTTAGCCTGAGAATATAGGCTCTGAATTCTTTTTCCCTTTTTGTTGCTGTGACAAAATACTCTAGGAAAAGCAACTTAAAGGAGAAACAGATGTAGGATTGGTGAAGACCTTTTCCCAATCTGTTGGTTTCCGTTTTGTCCTACTGACAATGTCCTTTGCCTTACAGAAACTTTGCAATTTTATGAGGTCCCATTTGTCAATTCTTGATCTTAGCGCATAAGCCATTGGTGTTCTGTTCAGGAACTTTTCCCCTGTGCCCAGGTATTCGAGGGTCTTCCCCACCTTCTCTTCTATTAGTTTTAGAGTATTTGGTTTTATGTGAAATTCCTTTATCTACTTGGACTTGAGCTTTGTACAAGGAGATAAGAATGGATCGATTTGCATTCTTCTACATGCTGACCTCCAGTTGAACCAGCACCATTTGTTGAAAATGCTGTCCTTTTTTTCACTGAATTGTTGTTACAGTTAAAATTTAAAACAGTGACACCCAAATTGGCTTGTTGTTATGGGGATGCCATGTTCCTGACTAGGCAAGGCCTGAGGCACCAGCCCTGGCACCCATGAGACACCAGTGTGGGAGATGGCTCTGACAATTACCACACTGTCTCCACAATGCTTGGCCAAGCCCAGACCATCCCATCATCCACATGGTACCCAGTAGAAATAAGACTCTAAAGCTTAATTATTATCTAAAGGCTTTATAAATTTAGAAATGCTCAATTAACAATTTGCCAACAGAATTAGAGTTGTTTCCCAATATAACCTTATGATATAAGTCCTTACCCAGGACAGTCCTGAACCCATGCATGGTTATCCATGGCTTCTACATCTCTCTCTCCTCCTAGCCTCACTCCCCCCTCCTTAGCTCCTCCCAAATTACTGAGTTTATTATAAAATGTAGCAGGAGGGAAATATTCTGCTACAAACAGTTTTAGCTCCTTTGTCAAATATCAAGTGACCATAGGTGTGTGGGTTCATTTCTGGGCCTTCGATTCTGTTTCACTGATCTTCCTGCCTGTGCCTGTACCACTACCATGCAGTTTTTATCACTATTGCTCTGTAGTACAGCTTGACTTCAGGGATGGTGACTCCCCAAGAAGTTCTTTTATTGTTGATAATAGTTCTCGCTACCCTGGGATTTTTTGTTATTCCAAATGAATTTGAAAATTTCTCTTTTCATCTTTATGAAGAATTGATTTGGAATCTTGATGGGGATTGCATTGGATCTGTAGATTGCTTTTGGCAAGATGGACATTTTTACTGTATTAATCCTGCCAATCCATGAGCATGGGAGATCTTTCCATTTTCTGAGATCTGAGATCTTCGATTTGTTTCTTTAGAGATTTGAAGTTCTTGTAATACAGATTTTTCACTTGCTTGGTTAGATCCTACATCCGATAGAGGGCTAATATCCAATACATACAAAGAACTCAAGAAATTAGACTTCAGAAAACCAAATAACCCTATTAAAATTGTGGTATAGGGCTAAACAAAGAAATCTCAACTGAAGAAATTTGAATGGCCAAGAAGCACCTAAAGAAATGTTTAACATCCTTAGTCATCCAGGAAATGCAAATCAAAACAACCCTGAAATTCCACCTCACACCAGTCAGAATGGCTAAGATCAAAAACTCAGTTGATAGCAGATGGTGGCTAGGATGTGGAGAAAGAGGAACACTTCTCCATTGTTGGTGGGATTGCAATCTGGTACAACCATTATGGAAATCAGTGTGGAAGTTCCTCACAAAATTGGACATAGTATTACCTAAGGACCCAGCTATACCACTCCTGGGAATATACCCAGAAATGCTCCAACATATAACAAGGACACATGCTCCACTATATTCATAGAAGCCTTATTTATAATAGTCAAACTCTGGAAACAACCCAGATGTTCCTCAACAGGGGAATAGTTACAGAAAATGTGGTACATTTACACAATGGCGTATTATTTAGCTATTAAAAACAATGAATTTGTGCAATTCTTAGGCAAATAGATTGAACTGGAAAATATCATTCTGAGTGAGTTATACTTAGTATAACCCAATCACAAAAGAACACACATGGTATGTATTCACTGATAATTTTATATTAGCCCGAAAGCTCCCAACACCCAAGAGACAACTCAAAGACCACATGAATCTCATGAAGAAGAAAGACCAAAGTGTGGGTGCTTCGGCAGAAGGAGTAACAAAGTACTCATGGGAGCAAATATGAAGACAAAGTGTGGGACAAAAACTGAAGGAGGTGTCTGGAAACTGTTCTACCTGGGTATCCATCCCATCTGCAGTCACGAAAGTTAGATGCTAATGTGGATGCCAGGAAGTACATGCTGACAGGACACTAATATAGCTGTCTCCTTAGAGGTCTGCCAGATTCTGACATATACAGAGGTGGATGCTCACAGCTAACCATTGATCTGAACATGGGGTTCCCAATGGAGGAGCTAGAGAGAATATTGAAAGAGTTTAAAGTGTTTTCGGTCCCATGGGGAGAGCAACAATATCAACCAACCAGAGCTCCCAGGGTCTGAACCACCAGCCTGGGAGCACATAGGGAGGGACCCCTGGCTCCCACTGTAAATGTAGGGGAGGATGGCCTTTTCTGGCATAGGTTGGAGAGGAGGTCCTTGGTCCCATGAAGGCTGGATGCCCTAGTGTGGGGAAATTCGAGGGCAGGGAGTTGGGAGTGGATGGGAGCGCACCCTCATAGAAGCAGGAGGAGGGGAGATGGGATAGGGAGTTCCTGGGTTGGAGGGGAAATGGGGAAAGGGGATAACATCTGAAATGTAAATAAAATATTCATATATATATATATATATATATATATATATATAATCTACAGTGCATTAAACATACATTGTGCTTTTAAAAATAACAAAGGTGATAATGATTATGTCCCTATAATTTTTCCCAATCTGTTGGTTGCTGTTTTGTCTTATTGACAGTGTCTTTTGCCTTACGGAAGCATTTCAATTTTATGAGGTTCCATTTGTCAATTCTTGATCTTAGAGCATAAGCCATTGCTCAAGAAATTTTCCCCTGTACCTATGTATTCAAGCCTCTTTCCCACTTTCTGTTCTAATAGATTCAGTGTATCTGATTTTATATGGAGCTCCTTGATCCACTTGGACTTGAGCTTTGTTTAAGAAGATGAGAAAAAAAATCAATTTACATTATTTCTAAGCAGATATATCATTTCATTATGGTACAATGGGCATTTTCTTGTCTAATAGGATCCTTGATAATAAGAGTTAAAAATACCACTTACTTTTCATGATGTCTTTGAAAGAATTATTAAAACGTCTACAAACAATTCTCTCCTACATTCATGCCTTTTTTTTAAACTCCAGGATCATCTGTGTGAACCTGGGATCAGAACTATGGACCAGGCTTTTCAGTGGATACAACTGAAAATCATCACTGCTTCTCTTACAGAGCCCATTAGTATCTAGCCATTCAGTGTGGAAGAGTAAGGATCAATGACTGTCTGATGATAACCAAATCTTGTGTAGATTCTTGCAGGGCTGATGTGAAGCCCTGATGGTACTGGTCATGTAATACCCTAGGCTTTCTATCTTCTGACACTTGCATGATTTTCAGCCCTTTTCTATATGCATATCTGCACTCACTGTTATTCATTGCTAGAGCATGCTTCTCTGATAATCAATGAAAGTAACATTTTGTCTATAGGTACATAAACATTTATTAATTTATTTATTACCAGTATCATATTGTTTTTACTAATTTAGCCCTGTAGCATAACTTGGAATCTGAGATGGTTATACCTCCAGCAGCTTTCCTTCAATTTTATTGAAATATACTCTTTCCTCCATAAAATATAAATTCTGGTTACAGTTTCTCTTCCCCTTACTACTCTCATTTCCTCCTTATCGACCTCCTCTTCCTATCCATATCTACTCCCATTCTGTCGCTCATTAGAAAAGAACAGAATTCTAAGAGATAATACCAAAATATAACACAATAAAATATAAAAAGATAAAAAAACCTTTTTGTTTGCTTATCATCACACAAGGCAAACTAGATGAAGGGAAAGAGCTCAAGAGAAGACCAAGATGAAAATCAGAGACCCATGTATTCACACACTCAAGATTCTAATAAAAATACTAAATTGAAAGCTTTAATGGATACACAAAAAACCTGGTGTAGACCAATGCATTTTCTATGCTTGATGCTTCATTGTGTGCAAGCTCATACGAGGTTTTCTCAGTTGATTTTGTGGGAAATTTTTCCTACAGTTAAAAAAAAGCTTAATGCCATGACAATTTAGGCAAACATGAGTGAGTTTGCCCATCAAGTCCTAAGTGTTCCTACGCTATGGAATTTTGACTGGGTATCCAGTACTTCAAGACATTAATCTCCTCTTGTTCAGCAGGCTTCAAACCTAATCAAATTGTGGCTGTTTACCCCACAACAGTTTTTCCACTATTGCACCAGTGAGATCATCTTGAATGTTAGAAAACCTGGTTTTATAGAACTGTATTAAAAGCATAGCATGGTTACTGATGCCTTTTTCCCCCCTTGGTAGTTTTCACAGCCTTCGAGAACTCAGTTCCACCTTGTAATGAAGGTACATGATGTTTTCAGCAATAATAGGTTCTTATCAACTAATTTTATTTGGCAACCAGGAAGAATGTGAAGACTGTGTAATGCTTTGTGAGGACTTATGGGACCACACGTATCAAGACCTTAACAGGTTCTAGCCTAGACCTGTATTCAAGTGACTGTTTAGTAACCCTTGACTTTAAGAAATGGCAGAATTCAAAGAAGCAGGATTTCTCTTTTTTAATCTCTTTATTAATTATTTATTTTTAACATAAAGTACATTTCATATGAGGAAAGTATGAGAAGGTCATTGGGGAGGTGGGTTTATTAGGGGGAGGGTATAGCAGACTGATGTGATATGAAAACAAAGCATGTCAATTTATGGGGCTTCAAGAGGAGGGGGTAATGGATAGAGGGGGTAAATTTGAGGAGAGTTTAACTACTAAAGATGTGTGAAAATTTTATGTACAAAATTAGTAGTTTGTAAATCAATTAAAAATCCTTAATAAATTTTGTGGTCTTACAGTCATAAATCTTGCTTCTCCTGCAACATTATATATGCATAATTATGTATATAATTTATGATAATATGATATACAATCTATATCACATATATAGGTGATAATATATATATAATCATAATCATTTGGATATACTCATAGGCTATTCTTGCACAGGTTCACATAGAATGTTTGTCCTTTCTGTGTGAAACATAGAAATAAGAAACAATAGTTTCATGTTTCTAAGAACACAAATGGACTAAGATGAACATCTTGAGCCCCATAGTACATGAATTTTTTTTTTTTGGAGATTTTCCAAAAGTTGCCATTTTTCTGAATTCCTTGTAAGTTGTATGGAAAATAGCCAATCACATAAAAGAACAGGTAACAGAAGAATTCCTATAATTTTCTTTATATCCTTTGTCATTAGTAAATTCCTAAATGAAAGGATTGGAATAATGATCTTAGAAGAGGGAGTACTCATAAATATGGACTATGCAATCTGGCCCGCTTCTCTTCTTATTTACAGTCTTCTGGTTAGAATGGTATAAGATTATCACCCATTTTATTTCTTTTAATGGATAGCCAGAAGAACAGCTAACAAAAGAATTCTTCTGAGCATGACTCTCGGGTTCACTATTTCAGAATAAAAGGTAAACCAGGCAAATGAAATAGGAAAATAATCCATAATTTAGTGGGCTGACCCCAGTGAGACCCTGCCATTAAAACTTTAGTGTTGAGCCTGCAAACCTTTGTTCCTTTGATTAGGCAATTTACTCTCTTTCTATCTTTCTGTTTGCCAAAGCATTCAATAGAAAAATACATTCTAATTCTCCAGACACATAAAAGATTGTTCTGAGGAAAAGCATAATAGAACGGATGTTCTTTCAGTTATGCACCTTAATGCAATCAGAAATCATTACGGCTTTATCAATAACATAATAAAGACACAAAGATAGAAGATTTCATTGAGATGAGCAGAATGGTACAGACCCCTGAGGAGGTGTCAAAGCCCAGACACATGTCTTTATTCCTCCAAACATGAAGTTCAAAGCACTATAACCCTTTGAAAACCAGTGCAGGGACAAACAAGAGGTGCATTATCACAGTCCGTTGGTGCAGTTTATAAACTGACTGCAGTGTTTCAGCTTGACATGTTGTTTTATAGAAACAAATATTTCTATTATCTTACAACTTATGTTTGAGTACAATATTTTAAAAGGCAGTGTCACTAAATATTTTGTATAAGTCAATGGTTGCTAAATAACTCATAGATTCTGTCTTTGATTTTGTAATTCAGACCTAGCTTTATTATAGGTTACTGTCAAACATTATCCCATGAGAATTATTGATGTGAATAATATTTAACTGAGTAAGTGAAAACTTTCTACCTATTTTTTCAGAAAAATTCTAAGAGGCTTCTTTGTTCATGCATTAGAATTAGCAGGGTATACACCTATTTCTCAGATTTCATCCTCTGATTTATGTGCCAGAATCTTAGTTTGACATTCTATTGCTGCAATAAGCACCATGACTAAAAGTGTCCTGGGGAGGCAAGGGTTTATTTAATCTTGCAACTCACAGACTGCAAACAATTATTCAAGGAAGCCAGAGTATGAACTCAGTGTGTGAACTTGTAGGCAGGAACTGAAGCAGACCTCATACAGAAACACTACTTCCTTGCTCAATCTCTATGGCTTACAAAGCCTTTTTTTCTTATACAACTCAAGATGTACTGCCCAGATGAGATAGTGCCAACTGTCTCTGGGTTCTTACTAGCAAAGGAGATGTACACTGTTTGTATTACAAACAAAACATAAATAATGAACATACAAGAAAAACAGTAGAGAGAGATGATGTGAAACACATTTTCTTTCCCTCAGACTGAGGTCATTCTCAGCTATTTATAGAAACTCTTACCATATTTTTGCAAAGACATCATGAAAAGTAAATAATATTTTGATTCTCATTCACAATAATCCTATAAACCAAGAAAATTCCTATTACAGTATCACATCAGAAATAGTATATCTGCTTAGGAATGCTGTTTAGTGGCATTCACTTTCTGTAAAACAATTTGTTCACATATAAATTGGCTTTAGAGATATGTATCCTGAAAATTTAGGGACATAACCAGTATCAGCTATGCTATTTTTAAAAGTACAATGTATGTTTAATGCACTGTAGTTGATTCTTTCAACATAGAAGGTGTAAAAAGATAAAAATGCACTGTATATTAAAACTAGTGGAAACTTGCAGTGTAGTTTTGGTTTCTTGTAACTATGAAGTGGGTTGCCAGTCAATTATTTTAAAAAGTAATAATGAAATATTAAATACGAGGAAGATGATGGATTTATCATTGCTGGTTACAATGAGGTCCTCCTGACTGTTATGGAAATATTACTTCCTTGGATACCATATTTTCTCACTTTCAATGGAGAAAAAAACTATCTTTTATACTTTGCCTTTTAGTACACTGTATAAAGAACTGGAAAAGTGTTAAGCTGTGAAAATATAGGTAACAAAGTAACAACTTTCCTTGTTAATCATAATTAGCTTTTTCCTTGTTAGTAGTCTTTTTATCTTTTGTACACATCTTAACAAACACTTAGGTACTGATAAAAGAACTATAAGAAGAAATAGGAGGCTATAAAATTAGTTTCTCATGTTTATATGGTAAAATTAATATACATACAGGAAATGTAGCATTTGTGATTTAGAGGTATAGCCTCTAGTTCCCTAAAAAACAGCACAAGATAACATATTTAAAATATTAAGTAGCTATAAAAACAATTTTCTAGTCCTAGAAACCCCAAATATAAGCATATCAATTCACCCAACAACAGCAGTAATTCACATTTGTTTAATAACTCTACAAAGTGACTCTCAAGAAAGAAAACACATCTCAAAACAGGACTCTCCTTATTCTAGTTAGTATAGGGATTTCAGTGAGCCAAATTTAGATCAGCTTACTCTGTAGAGGGGATTTTAAGAACGAATACAGATAGAAGGACTATAGAAAATTAAGGTGTTACTAGTTAGTCTGAGAAAGTAGACTCTCAATTTTTTTTCTCATTTTGTTGACGTGACAAAATACCCCAATGAAAATAACATAAGGGAGAAAGTTTTACTTTAGTTAAACAATACAGGTTATGACATATTATGGTAGGGAAGTCATAGAGGCAGTATTTTGAAGCAGTTGTTCTTCTAATTGGAAATGGAGCAATGAGTGCATTTCTTAAGTTTTCTTTATCCATGTCTATACTTCAGGACCCCAGCCAATGAACAATTATAACCATAGTATGTGAGCCTTCTCTCCTCAGTCAATCTAATCAATACATCTGCTATTGAACTGCCCAGGGGCCCATCTACCAGGTGATTAAAGATCTGACAAGATGGCACTGACTAGGGATGGAAGAAAAGAGCAGTAAAAATGCTTAGAATATTGGGAGTAAGAAACCCAAAGAGGCAGCTGTCATCAGTTTTCAGAAAATGTTAGTGAAGTATTTACAATACAAAGGTAAAACTCAAGATTACTAATATAGGAAGCCATGCTTGCCCAGATTCCTTCTTTATTAGCATTGCTAAAGCATAAACAGTATAAAATGATTGTAGAAAATTGCCACATCCAATTATAGGAAAGAAGATTATAATGATATGAATGAGATTGTTACTCAGGAAATGATGGATCATCAAATATGAAGTAAACAAACACAGAAATAAAGAATTCATGAGCAGCTGTAAAAAATAGTAAAACAAGGGTTGGAAAATTAAAAGACTTCTAAAATTATTTGATGCAACACTCAAAAAGAAAAGAAAATACAGTCATTTATAAAATGAATTTGAAGCTAGGCTTCGAAAAAGAAAGAAAGAGAAGCAAGTAAATGTTTGACAAAGCAAGAACCTTGGAAGAATAAAATAGTGTATTGATAAGTAATTTTTATCAAATTGGTAAGAAAATAGAAACATGCATATACTGTTTTTAAATCAACAAGTAAAAACCAAACAAAAAACAACTGTTGTTAAATGATAGCCAACAAACAAACAAAAAAAAAACTATGAACAAAGCAAACTAGAGGAGAAAATTGTTTAGTTTTTGGCTGATGTTACCAAGGGATAGAGACTATTATGGTAGGGAAGGCACAGTAACAGACTGGGAAAATTGTTGGAAAATTGTGGGAAAACAGTTGGCTAATCATTTCATTCATAGACAAGAAGCAGAGTAAAAGCAAGGGAAGACTTTGAAACTAGAAGGTCCACCACAGTGAAACACTTCCTCCAGCAAGGTTCCACCTCCCATACCCTCATTTAGTGAAAACCTTGGTCTCCAGTTGTTAGAAGCACCAAATATGCCTACAGGAGACATGTTTCATTCAAACCACTGCACACAGTAAGTAAGACTACATTAATTTTTGGAACTTTATTGATTAAATTAAGATTACCACGAAATACTGGAAAGTAGGAACTAATAATAACTGGTTGAGAAATTATTAAGAATTAGATTACTACCCAGAATAAGCTGAAATAGTCTAATGAGTCAACTTAATCAAGGAGATGTCTCTTCTTTAGATATTTATCAAACTTATGTATGGAAACCTAGTACCCAGCTCATTCTCATTGTGAGAATTTAAGATATTCCTTCAAGAATAACAGCTTTTTTCTTTTGATCTGAAATTGTGCTGCTATCTATCCTTCATCCTGTCTTATATGAAATATTGTTTTACCAAGTAGTAATTTTCATATATGTGTATGATTTATTTAAGTTTGGAATGTCTAGTGACCTGGATTTAATTAAAGAAATGTCTATAATGATAATCCCTAACTGTAAGGTTTCTAGGCGACTACATGAGTTTCCATAAAGCATCTGAAAGATCAAATATTTCAGTTATAATGTTCCTAATTATGAACCCCAACAACAGTTGATCATTTTTTAATTTACAAGGCTACAAAATATTTACCAAGTCTCTACTGTTCATTTTTTTCTTTCCTTGCTCTTGGTGATACACAATTAAAACACTCAGAGTCTCTTACATGAATGGAATTTCCTTGAGAGATGGGTAAAATTCTAATATAGCCTCTACAATGGCTGCCGTCATTCTTCCTATTAGTTGCAGATGTGGTGAATAAGTTCTGCAGTTATCTTGTAGCTTTGATGTATGTGATAAGGTTAGTATCTGGGTCTTTACTTACACTGAAGATTGCACCTCAGAACATGACTCCTACTGCTGCAATTTTGTATTTAGTAGAGAAGTAAACACTTCCTGTACTTGTAAGGAAGGAGGGTATCTGCTTCCCTAATTATTGAATACAGTTTTTGGATAGTAGTATCTTTGTATATTTTAAGATATTTAAATCAATTACATTTTCCTCAAGATGATTGTTTTGCCTTCTTTAAATATTAGTGATAAATTGTCCAGTATTCAGCATTTTTTGTCCTGTTCTTAAAATTCTTCAGAATTTTTCAGTTCTGGAGATATCTTTAAATTACAGGGAGATATAGTAAGTATTTTAGAATCTACTTTAAATTTTTTCTCATTATTGTGTATATACAAGGTATGTTTATTGACTCTCTATTGACTTAGCCAATTTATAGAGACCGCTGAACACCTGGAAAGCCCCTATACTACCGAACGTTGGAGCATCAAATCTTCAGCCTTCTGGCCCAGAATCATCTGACAGACCTTAGTGATGCAGAATTATCTATAAATTGGCTAAGTCTTAGAAGCTATGTTTAGTGCTTCCCATAATTTCAGTTAACCAGTCATTCTGGATTTCTAACAGGGTTGAAGACCTATAGTCTCATAGCCAATCCTGGCTATTTACTTTGAGAAAAAAGATCTGAGTGGATGGTTTTCAGCTGACATTCATTCTAAAGCCAAGAAAAAAGCCAGGTTCAAAACTAAGTGTTTTAGTTAGGAGAGATGACAGAGGTTCTGGTTAGTCAACAAAATGATGGACTGGGTATTAGGACTATTTTGTACCTCACTGGTACAATTAGGAATAAGTATACTCTAATTGTATTTTGAGAGAAAAGTTTTATTTTAACAGGAAGGGTGATATGTAGGAGGAGTTAAGGTAGGAGGAGTACCAAGAGGAAGAGATGGAGTAAGGAGAGGAGAAGATGAAGGAGAGGAGAAGCTAGGTGATGAGAGAGAAAAAGAGAGAGAAAGAGGGGGGGCATGGAGGCAGATGTTCACGTGTCTCCACCAGTCAAAGATAGTTTATATATCTAGGTTGGGTATTGGGTAACACTTCTGATTGAGCATTATCAAACTTATAAAGCCTTTGGTTAACATTAAAAAAATTGTATAAAAGCAAAAAGAAAAAGGGGGCATGGGATAGGGGTTTTCTAGGGAGGGGAAATGGGAAAAGGGGATGGCATCTGAATTGTAAATAAAATATAAAAAAACCAAGGTATGTAGTTACTATTAATATGTTAATAATTTCAAGGTTATATGTGGGCATAGTCCTCTATAGTATTGTATATGGAGGTCAGAGGGAGGACCACGTTCAGAAAGATAGTTCTTACTTTCTACTTTAGGTTCAACAGATTGAGCTCAATTTGTCAGAGTTTTGTGGTTAGCTTTTTTACCCACTCAGCCATGTTGCTGCTCAGAGAGTATTTTATATAGAAAGAAATGAAAACCACTTAATTGTTGTGATATGGTTTGTTTAATGATATGTAAGGAATAAATACTTCAGGACTATTCAAAACATTGTACAGCCCTTAGATTGAAGAAAAATCCACTAATAACACAGTTTGGAAAGCAATGAAACCAAGAGCAACTATACAATGACACTAAATTTATGTTAAGTTCCAGAGATTGAAACAAGCATCACGAATTTGGCTCCTATGTAAAAATCTCATAAGATTTCCTTTTGGTTGAGTAAGACCAGAATCTGAGCCAGATGTTCTTAAATGTCTGCCATTGCTGAGCATCCAGACAAACTTTTCATGTGCAGACTTTGTTGTTGTTGTAGTTCAAAGTTAATTAGATTTTTTCTACACCAGATTGTAATAAAACTACATTATGGAAATACAAAATTAATTTTTCCGTTAGTTTAGTCTAGCCAGTTCATGGATTACTTGGCCCTTAGAACATTTTATAAAAAATATCCTAGTGGGTTTTTATTTTAATTGTAAAATAAAATAATAAAATCTAGAGAAATTATATCATAATAAAAATCTTAAATGCACTTGAGATAATAAAAATATGTTTTGAAAAGTGGCCATTTAATCATGGACAATGCCTCTTCAAAATTAGTTTTGCTTTTTAATGTTCAAGCTACCCTTTGTAGGATCATTGAAGAGTCAATCTGATAATGACTTGTGTGTTTTTAACAAGAATGTTCTATTTCAATGAATGGTCATGCTTTGGTATTTATATACTGAACACATCCTGATATCTCATTTGATGTAGGTCATTTATGCTTCAGCCTTTAAAATTGCAAGACCATTCTCACAATAATCCCTCCCAATTTGCCTCAGCAAATATTTTTCTGGGAACTTTATTGCATTTTTTTCTTCTGTTTGGCAGTATTAACTGTTTTAGCATTTCTATGAAAACATCTCATATTTTCCTGAAATTTCTGACTCAAGATATTTGTGAAAGAATGGAAAGATCACTGAAAAAGACTTGCAACTTATGTAAAAGGACCTAGATGATGTATTTCAAGATTCTTTGCCAAGAGTAATGATATATATTCTTGCAAAAATTTTGCTTTTTGCTTGTCATTTTAAATTTTCAAAACTAGAAACTCTGTGCTTTCTAATTGCAAATACTTGTCCTATAAACCTATAAAAAATTATAAGGTAAGTACAAAATTGTAATGTTCAGTGTTCTTTTCAAAAGCTGGTATTTTTCATCCCAGTTTAGGTACTTCAAAAATTTGACTCACACTTCTTAGCATTGTGGCCTGAGGAACATTCCCACAAAGAGTAGCTTCTAGCCCAAGTTTCATTCCATCAACTTTCCTACAGTTGTTTTCCTTGCTTTAATGAGCAGTATAGCCTGTCAAATGCCCATCTGTGTTAAAGTGCTGAAAGTACTGAAGGGATGCTAAAGAGTTTATCTTGGAGATGATATGTTAATCATCCTTAAATAGAGCAAAAGCAACTCCAAGAATGGCGACTAAACATGGTATATTCCACCCAGTGAAGCCAACTAGTTTTCCTCTTCGTTTTGTGTCTTAACTGACAAGAACAGAAAGGAATGTCGACTTTGGAACTCAGGGACCTGGATTAAGGTTTCAATGCTGACTCTTGTGATTTTGATCTCTGCAAAGCCATTTAAAAACTCTATTTTTGTTTCATCATCAATAATAATAGTGACTGTAGTAACTATGTCATCTGACTCCTGAAACAATAATTATAACAAATTATTACAATTGCACAATAGTTCTTACGTGGCTGACTGTGGTAATTGCTTCACATGGTATATATCTCTCAATTAACTCTTTCAACAACTCTCTGAAGTAGACACTAGTGATCCAACTACAAATGAAACAAGAAACTCAGAGGCATGAGGGATCACCTCCATCCCACCCTCATGACCATCAGTTCTCAGCGGTCACACTGGATTTATCTACATGGAATTTGTCTCCAGAACTCATAGATTTTTAAAAAAATATATCACTTGAAAACTATAAAGCATTTGCATATGTAAAAACCCGAACTAGGAAGGAACATAGCTTAATTACCAAGACCTCTTTGAATAAGAATGGTGACCTTCTACTGGGTAGGTGTTTGAGTTATAGCTATCCTAAAGAGATGAAGCAAAAAGAGACCAGCCTTGGGGTATGTTCAGCCTATCTCTTCTGCCCAAAATAAAAACAGTGCTCTATAGTTTGATGTATTAAATAAAATGTTAAAAAAAAAATTTTTAAACACATTCACTCAAAGCCTAAGAGGTACTTTTTCCTCACTGCTCAGTTCCTGCTTGAACCAGGAATATGCAATATGGATAAATAGCATTTTCTATATCCTATTGGTTCAGAATACTACAGTTCTTTTATTTGTGCATGTCACTTTGATGGTCTAATATAATTTTTTGCTTGGCATTAACCTTAGCATTTTAAATTGGATTTGGAGTTATACTTGAAGCATCGGCTGCAAATGCATTATGATGAACTAACCTCTATGAGCTAATCTTCTCATTAATTAGTATGCCCTTGGCATCTGTCACCATATGCTGTTCTCAAAGTTACCATAGTGCAGCGTTATCATTGCGAATTACAGCACTGATGATGCTTGATGTGGTCAGCATGACGATACTTAATAGAACCTTTGAACAGTTATTGTGGTGTGTTAACACTTCATCGAAGCCCTGTGTACAGTGTCTATGATCATAACACCATCATATTACCAAAAGGATATACTAAACATAAGAAATAACTGCTCAGCATGAGAACTCTCCTATCTATTTATCATGAGATGAAATGTATGTTTCATCTTTACATAGAGACTATTAATAAAGTGTCAATTAGATTATAATAATTTTCACAGCAGTCATAAAATTGTATTTCTATATCACTTGAGTTTTCTCTATGTTCTTGAATTATATAATACTTATTTATATGGATTTTTGGCAGTTTTTATTTTAAAGTTTTTTGTTTATTTGTCCAGATCACAATGCCTCTCCCTCCTCTCTTCCTTGTCTCACCCTTGCAAATTCCTTTCCCATTGCTCCTTTTCCTTCTCAGAGAATACTTAGAGACCCACGCCCAAACATCAGTTGGAACCTGGGGAGTCTTGTGGAAGAGTGGGAGATAGAAAGCCTGAGGGATCAAAAATGACACAAGAAAATCCACAGAGTCAACTAACTTTGGGCCATGGGAGCTTACAAAGACTGGGTCACCAACTAGGGAGCATGCAGGAGCTGAACTTAGACCTCCCTGCACATTTGTAGCAAATGTTCAGTTTGGGCTTCATGTAGATCCCCTAACAAGTGGAATGGGGAATGTTTTGGTCTCTGTTCTCTGCCATTGGATCCCTTTTTCTCCTACCTGGTTGGGCCTCAGTGGGAGAGGATGTGCCTAGACCTCCCACTGGACCAGATACCCAGGGAGGAGTGGTTTTCCTTTAACAGATGTTAGGCATTTTCTTCAAGTGTGTATTTTCATACATCTATAGGAAGCAACTACTTCTTAGCCTTGTTTTCCAGATAAAGATGCATTCAGCAAACTTTGGTTGGAAATGGCTTCTAATTAGCAAGTTGGATATGAAGAGGTCAGAGTAAGCAACAAAACATCACTGACCAGAACCTCACATCTGTGGGACTGCTGAGGTACTTAAGCATTGTATTTTCTGTAGCTCAAGAGTGCTTACTGAGTCTAACTGCCCCCTTAAAGTTATGCTGATTTTTGCTTTTTGTTTAGGGGAGAACATTGTTGTGTGTGAATTTCTGTAATTTGTGAGAGACATGGAGCTTCCTCCTCATCAAATTTAATGCAAAATATTTTCCTAAAGTCATATGTTCTTTAAAAAGAATAAATCATCTTACAAAAGAAAATGATTTTAAGAGCAATGGAGATTACCTGTCTAATTTTGCTCTTGAGAGGAATGAAATCCACAGAAGACCAGCAAGTTTCTTTGTTTTATTTCTTAGAATGACAGATGTGGGACCAGTCTGGATCTGGTGTATCTGATGGCTCTCTTTGAACTGTGAGGAGCTTTATTGTTCACCACGGATGGTGAGGAACAAATCATGGTGATGGGTATGAATATTTATCTTCCCTAGAGGAAGAGAAGCAAAGGGTCTGGGGTGGTATCTCTTTGTGTCACTGCCTGTGATTGGAATTCATCCTTTGAATGAGCTATAAGGATGGCATTGCACTCTTGTTAAAAATTTTGGCTCTTTTCAGTAAATTCAGAATATATTCTTTCTGGCTGCAGTGTGATTTGGTGGAAACTGTAATGGATCAGTATAATGCCAACCAATATGTTATTAGTTATTTTTATGTAAATTTATATAATTAATTTTTGTACTAATGTAAAGTAACTGACATGTGAACTATATGCTGTGCAGTGATTCCCAACTTTCCTAATGCTGCAACACTTTAACAGTTTCTTACAATTTGGTAACTACAACTATAAAATTATTTTCATTGCTAATTACTAACTGTAATTTTGCTACTGTTATGAATCATAATGTACCTATTTTTGGAGACAGAGGAGTCACAATTTATAGGTTTAGAACTAATGCTTTAGAGACTTCATATGGGCAGACCCACATAGTCTTTGTTCTTTGGGGACTGGATTGATTTGCTTTGGCTAATGTCACAGAGGTATGCTCTATCATACACGAGAGTCCCCTTCTTTCCCAAGGTTGACAAGTATTCTTTACTATACATATGCCATATTTTCTTTATCCATTCAGCTGACCATAATATTCATTAGATATTGTGAATTATGCAGTGATTTGTCTTTGAGAAATGCCTTCAAATTCTTTTGTGAAGAATACCTCCACAATTAGTTTATGATAAACATGTATATTTTTATTCCATAGCTACTGCACTTTTTATATTCCTACCAACATTACAATGTAGCAACATTCATGAATGTCCCAACATTCATGCTAACAACTTCTATTTTCTATCCTTTAACTGTGGCCATCTTGATAGATAGTATGTGATATTATAGTTTTGGTTTTTATTTCTCACAAGTTTAGTGATATTGAAATCTTATCCAGGATCCTTTTATTTTTTTTCACACTCTTTGCAGCTTGTAAATCAGATTACTTTGCTCTTGTTTTTCCATGGGAAATGTGTAACTTCTCAATATTCATGTTTTATAAATTCTGGATATTGACATCTTAACTAAATGCATAAATTGGTTTTGTTTTTGCCTTGCATAGTTCAATAGATTACCCTTTTTACTGTTTACAGAAGTCTGTAAATTTGACATGGTCTATCTACATACATATTTGCAGTCTTACTTTTAGTAACTTAAATGTGAGAACTTCCCAAATGTCTGTCATGTGTGGAATGAATAAAGTATGGCATAGTTATGTTACAGAATACTATATTATAAGAAATAAAAAAACAAATGTTGATATATTAATAAAAATACTTTTTCCATACATATATTGAGTAAAAGAAGGCAGTCTAGGACATAGGTATGCTTCATGTCTTTTACATTCAAAACCAGGAAATGTTGCTTAAGAAGACTGGAAATACAGATAGATATATTTGAGTTATAAGAAAACACATTATTGTACTAGCTTCTACTATGGTTTTCATAGCATTTTCTTAAAAATTTGTGGTAAAACTATTGTATATTTATTTTTTTAGAATAAACTATGTATATATGACTTGAACAAAATTTTATGCTTCTACAACTTCCTGCTAAAAATAAATGTAACTCTTATCAAGGATAAAGGACTTGCTTACCCAACTCACAACTCTGAAGCTCACATCATTTTCTTGGTTTATACAATTTTCTAGTCAAACCTCTATTTGTCTTTATATTGTTTTGCAACTATACCTTAAGTAAGATGAATCGTGCTGATACTATTAGTCAACAGTGCATCATGGATGTTTGTAGCACACAGAAGGAAGTAGATTTTCAATCATTTCTAGAAAAAAATTTAACTACATTTATGTTGCTTGAAGAAGAATATCACCATCTGTATGTTGAATCATCTACGTAACATAATTCAGGCCCTGGAATGCTATTAAGTTTGCTGGGTAGAGTTTTTAGTCACAGGAATCCAATAACGTGGAGATTTGAGAATGAACAGAGAGTCTTATTTGGAGCATTATTTCTAAAAGCTTTATTAATTATGAGACTCATTTTTGTGGGTTGGGCTGATTAGTTGGCATAGAGAAAGTGGATGAAGGAAACAGCTTCTATTTACTTCTGATCCATCCATCTTTGAAATGGAATTAGGAGAATATGCTTTAGTGTATTTTATATCTCCAGGCATCTGGAAATGATTTCTCCAAAGCATCAGCCCAGCAAAAATCAAATAACTGGTATTCCCTTAATTTTTTTCATTCTGGATAAACAATCCAAATAGACTCAAACTTATTTAAGGAGCCAAAGATAAAACGTGGGTCATCTATATATGCACACATTTTAAACCACAGAAACAACTTTTTGTAAAAAGAAAAACTGAGTTATACATTGAAGTCTACTCCTAAAGATATAGATTGATATTTTAAATTTTAATAATTTAGAATATGTAATTTTCAAGTACTTTCAACAATCATAACTCCTATGTATGATAACACTTTCATAGTTGACATTTAAGTAGAAAGTAGAGAAGTAATTTTAATATACTTTGTGATCTTACAGTTGATGCTTTATATTTCGATGTTTAATTCCTTATAAATGGTAATACTACTTTGTATTCTGTACATTTTATGTGAAAGAAATTCTTTTTACAACAGCCTAGAATTTGATGCTTAATTTACAGCACATCTTTTTATAAAAGTGAGGAGTTTAGTGTTACTAATGTGAAAAGCCTGCCTTTGGTACAACTGAAAGTCTATCTGAGGACAAGGTCTGTAAAAGGGTCTTTAATATCACTTTTTGGAGCTGCATTAAACGGAGCTCATGTTGATTTGGGTATATGATAGGTATTTACATAAATGTGCGTGTGTATTCATATAAAATAACATCCCATGTTCCTTGGGGATGCTTTTACACTTAAGATACTATGTCAGTTTTTTTTTTAAACAAGTTTCTGTTTTCTTTTGCTGACTTCATTTTAGTTTTGATACACAAAGTAAAATAAAGGTATAACCATTATGATTGAAAACATAAGGTATAACCAGAAGGCATGAGTATCATGAAGCAAAGTTCTGCTAAGTGTTCCAAATGTTTAAGCTTTTAAAATAAACATTTTCATTTACAGTATCTGATCTCATGTCTGCAGCTTGTCATGGGGAGTCACATGCACGACATTTTAGTTTATAGTCTCATTGGACTGCATTCAAGAACTTGCAACTCTATATGTAGCTTAGTTAGAAGGAGGCTTTGCGGGGGTGGGGGGGTGGGGAGGAGCTTGTCCTTGGGGAAAGCTGAGCATCATATTCATTTATCCAAGCAGCAAATAATGATGAATGTACTTTAAGTCCTTGTTGATTTTCATCCTCACTCCTATTCTCTGTAAGGTGGTATCTGTTACCCATTTGCTGCATACTGCATTTAGTTTTTTAGGTTTTTATGCACTTGGCTGCATCTATTGTCATTTTAAATCATCACTATATAGTACAGTTTCTTCCAGTCAACAGCAAGTAATAAAAAGCCATTCAGGCAAACAGTGGCATGGGCAATGGTTTTCTGAGTTGAATCTCTGATAAATGAATAACTTCTCTCTGTAATACTGTTCTCAGTAATGTATCCAAAGAGTGAGGATTTCTCTATCATAAACTAATTTGTTATCCTCATAATGGTTCCCTAGAGTCTTCTTTCTTTCTTTCTTTCTTTCTTTCTTTCTTTCTTTCTTTCTTTCTTTCTTTCTTTCTTTCTTCTTTCTTTCTTTCTTTTTTTTTTTTTACGAGACAGGGTTTCTCTGTGTAGTCCTGGCTGTCCTGGAATTCACTTTGTAGACCAGGCTGGCCTCGAGTTCAGAAATCCTCCTGCCTCTGCCTCCCAAGTGCTGGGATTAAAGGCGTGTGCCACCACTGCCTGGCTTTTTTTTGTTTTTTGTTTTTTGTTTGTTTTCGTAGAGTCTACTTTTCTTCCCATCATTGATTGGCTCTTTTAGTCTTTCTCTCTTTTTCAAAAGATTTATTTATTTTATGTATATGAGTTCACTGTTGTTCTCTTCAGACACACCAGAAGAGGGTATTAGATCCCATTACTGATGGTTTGAGAGTCAACATGTGGTTGCTGGGAATTAAATTCAGGACCTTTGGAAGAGCAGTTAGTATTCTTAACCACTGAGACACCTTTCCAGCTCCTTGACTCCTTTAATCTTTAAACCTCAGATGTTTAGTGTAGGATTCTTGTTTATTTTTCATTGATGCTGGTTCACATATTACTAAATTAGTTCTGATTTGTTGATCTCTCAACCACTGACTACTTATATGCACTTTCTGAAGCCATGCTGTTATATAAAAGTACTTGAGTGTCTGTTAATTGATCAAAGAAAACAATTGCTGATTTGACATCTTCTGTTGTAATATTTGAAACTCAACTCTCTAAAAGCATACTGAGATAATTATATATTTTTATATGTTGGATCCTTGACTTTGCTGCTTAGTTTACTGTCATCTTCTTTCCACTTTTTTCTCCTATGCATTACAGCTAATGCTCCTGTTGTTTTGTGTGCTCATAACTTTCCTCAATGTACTATGTGCTATTGTTCGTGTGCTCCACTGTCATGTCCCAGCTTTGCAGGTCAGGTTGGACTGCAGAACTGCAGAGTTGGGAGTGTTTTCATAGCTATTGTTACTGTCACTAACAGTACAGAGTCTGGAGCTGTTAGGCCACTTTCATCACTTTGTGTGTCGTGGAGTAATCACGCAACAAAGTAGAGCTCAGAGATCAAGCTGGAGTTGTAGAGGAGAGGTGAAATGCATTAAAAAAAAAAAAGAAAACAAAAGTGACTCATTCTGTATGCTGACAGTTGTCCAGTTCTTAAAAGACAATGGCCAAGAAACAATGACAATAACAATTTAGATTAGAATCTTTCTGCTGCAATATTAGTAATTGAGTAAGTATTAGTTTCATGCTTGATTTTCTAAGTAAAAAATCCCAAGAGTTTCAGTGGTTTTATCTTATTATTCATATTACTTGAAAAGTAACCTTTATATGGTTTAAACTACAACTTTACAAAGAGCAAAATCATGACTCAGCAAAATAGTATAAATATGTCAAGTATACTACTTCTTCACTAATTAATGAGGAAAATATTAGACATTATTGTTGTCTCTTATGTACACAGAAATCTCATAAAAATCTATCGGTTTGTAAAATAAATAAAATAAAGAAAGAGGAGTTTGAACAAATTTGAAGTCCATATTAGTGAACAATCTTAATACCAGAAGACATGGGTTATTAAATGAAAACCTTAGCACCAATAAAAGTTTTTCTTACTATGATTACAAATCAGACAGGCCCAAGAGGTGCCCATAACAAAATGGGATATTTTAATTGATCGTGGTTATGTACCCTAGCTAGTTGCCAAGATTTTATTGCAGAAGGACACAATATATTTTGGATGAGAAATGAGGAGATGAGAAATCCATCTTAAAATGACTGTGAACTATCTTTCTGACTATCTTTCGTTGTTCTAGAAGGTATTATGTAGGCTGCTGGAAAGAAAAGACATTATGGTCTTTCCAAGTACTGGGTCCTAAATGATACAATGCTGATCTCAGGTAAGTTGTGCCCACTGACACAATCATGGCAAAACTGCTGATGGAATAAACAGCCATTTTCTTAATCAGCATCGATGCTTGTTCTGTACTTTGGCATTCATGCCTGATGTTGCAACCATGGTAAGAACCCAAAGTTGAAGAAGTCATAAGCTGAAATACTAATTCATGATCATGTCATTAAATGCCTTCTAAATTGTTTTGTTTATATCCATATATTGTGCTACTCTCAACCTTGGTCTGAGAAGCTTCTTCTTTCAATGGAGTGATTAAATACATTACCACTCATGGCTCTGAGAATAAGAGATTGAGAGTGATGAGCCTTAAAAGGGTCACCTGTGCCATCCTCTTTCCAAGTTTCAGGAAATGTTGAGAAAAAGGGAAGTGGAATGAAAGAATAAATCGGAGGATGGGAGGAGTGCTGAGAAATGCTGCCCTCTAGATAAGGCATGGATATTGCACACTTGAACTCACAATAGTCATGGTTGTCTGCACAAGACCCACACAAGAGTAAACCAGTTGTATTGGGAGAAGGGTGGAGGTGATATCTGAGGTACACCTATAGCTGAGCATCTATGGGTCAGTTCATGGCCACTAGGAGAGTTACTTTTCCTTGGATGATGGCTTCTGTAAAGCTGACCTTGCCCTAGTAGAAGACCCCATACTCATGCAATCATAGGCAGCACTAACTGGACTCAGTAGGTCATCAAAAACAAGAAAGCCAAAAAATAAAAAAAGAAAATGAAATTAGGAGGGAAGGAAATGGGAGATACATATGACTAAGATATACACTATACATGCGTGAAAAGTTTAAAAATAAATAAAAACATTATTTAAAACAAAAACATTAGGTATTTATAGAAACTTATCAAAAACATTGTCATACTACTTTAGCATTTTTTTTTTCAAGACAGGGTCTCACTGTGTAGCCCTGGCTGTCCTTGAACTTGCTGTGTCGACCAGGCTAGCCTCAAACTCAGAGACCTACCTGCCTCTATCTCCCAAGTGCTGGGATTGAAGTTATGTTCCACTACCCAGCCTCACTTATTTTTATATGAAATTCTTTAATATTTTGTATTTCATGTATCTGTACATTACTGTCCTGGAAGGCAAAAAGTATTTTCACCTTTACTATCCATAAACATTAACAATGTTGAAAGTTTGAAAACTTTTATAACAAACCATATACATGGTGCAAGCAAGCCTTTCAGTAAAGCCTGGCCTTGCTTAGCACTGCAAGATGTGTGTCCCACATTCAAGTCTTACTTCCAAGATGCGTACAATATTTTAGACCCAAAATAGCTCAGTACTTCACTTTTACCCATTCAGTTTGAGATTTGAAACTGACAAATAAAAGTTCTTCACTTAGGACTACATTGACATAAAGGGTAAAATTATTCCACAATTGATGTGCCAGGCAAGAGATTATTAAATACCAAGAAGGAAGAGACGTGCTTTAAGAGGTTCAGGACCTGTGGGTGTGTAATACTGAAAGTGATGCCATAAAATTGACTGTAACTAATAGAGTGTGAAATAGTCTTCTGAGTAGCATAATGAAGTCCTAAGGAAAACAGTTTTAAGCAGAAGTGGATGGGAGTCTAGGAGGGGGGTTTTTACAAATACAAGCAGAGGAAACTGGGGCATTAGAGGTTGATTTTCAGGTTGCTTCAGTGTTTGGTCCCCTACTTTTGTTGTCTTCACTCCTGATTGGTCACATGTCATCTTAATGCCAATTTCCCCAACTTGAATACATTCCAGGAAAGAATGGAATTAGAGGATTCAATGTGATTGGATTCTGTAAATAGCCAATATGGCATAGTATATATTTGCTGCTTAGATAGATACTGTTTCTGTAGATTAGGACTGTGGGAACTGTTGCTAGGCAGGCTTCTCTGAAAAAAATCTCAATACTGATTTGGTAAGTGATTAATATTCTAGTGATGTGTCTTATTAAATATCCAGGGTGGCATAATTGTTTTCTGCTGTAGACAATTACTCTGAAGGGTCTTCAATAAGAACCTAAACTGCTTTGGTCACCAACAGTGTTAGATATAAATGAGTTTTTGTTATCAATGAAATAGGTTGCAGTAATGAAAATGGATAAACCTAATACACCTTAATAAACATAGTGAGAACAAATAGGAAGATATAGGTTAAATAATCACTGAGTTTTATACTGAAGGTAGGTTGTTACATGGGTCATTAGTATTTTGTAGAATTTTCCAAAAAATGATAGATCCTGTTATACATCATTGTTATTAAAAGAAATTTAAATGAAAAAAAAAAAGTTATCATCAAGTAGTTTTTTTTTAACCACAAATTGTATTGTTATACTTGCTTATTTGGCAATCATTTATTTTATTGGTAATACCTACAATTATTCTCAGAACTATTTTGAACATGAGAAAGTAAATGCAAACTTGTTCTTGCTTTTATCTTTGAGGTTCTGACCAATCTCTTTTCCTGACTTATCTGTTTCATTTTAGTTAACGGCTAGTCACAATTTGCTAGTAATCTCAAGAAAATCAGTCACGCATTTATGGTTTGCTTAATAAGTAAATCTAAATTGGGTTGGTATTTTGCTGATAGAAAACTGGATGAATAGACTGTTAGATGACTGTATACTTTTCATATCTAAGTGGTATGTAAATTTGCTTTTTTGTTTTGGACATTAAATATTGAATTTACTTCTTATTTTCTACAATTCTTCCTCTTTTCAGACATAGACTCATTCACAAACATAAAAATGTAAGTCCTAGTTTCTGAAGACAAGCATGCTGTAACTAAAATATCCTTTTGAAATTTATAATCTAAAGCTTAAATACTTTAAAAATCTTCAATATCACATAATAGAAAAATAATTATATAGAAGTTATGAAATATTGGATTTAATACAGAATGGATGTTACTATTTTGTGGCTATTACTGTTCTAGGAACCTTTGTTTACTTGAGGGTGAGTCAGTGGCTTCTTAACTACTTCAACATTTTTTTTTAGGAATCATGTTTAAGGACATCTGGAATTTTTAGGATGAGGTAAATCACTATCACCACCCCATCTCCACCCCCTATGCCCATTCCTACCCCTATCACCCCCTACCCCTGCTCCTATTATGATCTATCCCAATACCACTCCTAGCACTACCCCCACCATCTTCGGCATCACTATTATGGCAATTTCTCTATCATGATCTACTCCAGGAAAACTAAGTCCAAAATGTCCTCCTTAGTTTCTTGATTATTTATAGTCCATTCTTGGCAGATTTTGAGACTCCAATTCTTCATTAATGTTCCTGTTTAATTTATTTCATGTTGATTAGTTTTTAATATTTAAATATTGAATGTTGATTTTTTTTGGTTTGTATTGATTTTAAGTGATTTAAATGTCATGTAAATGGACTGGCAGGGAAGCTTAATGGGTAAATTTCTTTACTACTTGTCCAGACATTCAATACTTGGGACCTATATATTAGGAGGAGAAAAATGACTTTCATAAGTAGTCCTCTGACATCCATGGAGTTATCCCTCCCATCCCCCCATCACACACACATTCATACAAGCACATAACTACTAAATGAGAGTAAAAATAAAAATGAATGAATATCATGTAAATGAATGTACTAGATTTATCTGGTTCAGTTAAGCTAGTTGAAATTACAAACTTCTGTCTTCAAGTGTCCTATTTGTGCCTCTCTGTTACTTTTTGTTATTTTTTTATACTTAAATTATTAAGTCATATAGTGTTCAAAACATCTTTCAACAGCAACTTTTTAAGGAAATATTCAGTGTGTAGAGTATATAAACAACACAAAATAGCAATTAGTGTTTGCTTTTTTGTTTGTTTAGGAACATTTGTTTCTAAATTCAAGGTGATTGGTGTTATTTAAAGAAATTTACTACTAATACACATTTTCTAAACTTCTTAAGCAAAGCCACTTATCAATGGGGAGTGCAGTGGTCAATGAGACTTCGTGATTGTTGTACATTTAGATTTAAATCCTCCCATCAGAGCCTGTTTGCATAAATAGAAATGATTTGGCTATGGCTTTAAGCATGATGTGATGATGTTGCAGTTTCTAGGGAGTCTCAACTTGCTCATATCTAAATATTCAATTTATTTTTTTGTCAGATTATATGACAAAATGTACTCAGTTCAGAATGGAAAAATATGACTTCTTCATAAGGTTTGTTTAAAACTAAGGAGCATTCTGTACTTCAAGTATAATTTTGGGGTCATTCATTCTCTTTCTCTTTCTCTTTTTTCTCTCTGTCTCTATCTTCTCTCTGTCTCTCTCAGTCTCCGTGTCTCTCTCAGTCTCTTTCTGTCTGTCTGTCTCTGTCTCTCATTACAAATAGAAACTTCAGGTTCAAATTTAGTTGTCAGTGCCAGAAGTAATTTTTATTATTATTAATTTTAGTTTAAAACCCACTTCTAGCAAAAAGGCAAATCATCTCCAGAGCAATTTAAACAAATTTAAACAATCAAATACACCTTCATCTCATAGAAGTATTAGATTCTAATTTAGCTATAACATTTCTCTATGACCCTTCCTCCATGAAAACTCTTCCCATGGTACCTCAGAAGGCACATTGAAAGCTTCAGTCAAAACCTAAACTGGACTTTCTATTGTGTCTCTTGTTATTGATATCTAGCTTTAATCTCTGGTGGTCAGACAGAATGCAGGGTCTTATTGCAATTTTCTGTTGACACCTGCTTTGTGTCCAAGTATGTGGTCAATTTTGGAGAAAGTAACTGAGGTGCTGAAATGAAGGTTTCTTTGTTTGTAGTTCAGTAAATTTCTGTTAAGTTCATTTGGGTTATAAAATCAGTTAGCTCCAGCACTTTTCTTTTTAAATTTCTCTGGAGAAACGCTCTATTTTTGGGATAGATGTGGGTATTGAAGTCTCCCCCTATTAGTGTGTGAAGGTCAATATGTGATTGAACCTGCAGTAGTGTTTCTTTCAAGACCTTGGGTGCTCGATGTTCAGGAATAGATATAAAAAAAATCAATGTCATCTTTGGAGATTTTCTCTTTGGTGATTATGTAGTATTCCTTTCTATCTATTCTGATTAGCTTTTGGTTGATATCTATTTTTGTCAAATATTAAAATGACTACATCAGCTTTTTTTCTTAAGTTCATTTGCTTGGAATATTTTTTCAACCTTTTATCCTAAGGTGGTATCTCTTCTTGATATCAAGTGTTTCTTAGATGCTGCAGAAGTAGGGATTCTGTTTTTGTGACCATTCTATTAGTCCGTGTGGTTGTGCTGAGGAATTGAGACCATTGATAGTGATAATGATCATCCATGTTAAGAGATATTGATGAGCAGGATCTGTTGATTTCAGTTTATTTTGTTGTTGTTATTGTTGTTGTATGTCCTCTTTTGATTTTGTTGTCTGGGATTATTTATTACCTATGTTTTCTTGGGTGTCAATAACCTCTTTAGCTTGCAGTTTTCTTGCCTTTATATATTACTTGGTCTTTTTCTCTTGAAGCTTTACATATTTTTTTGTTTTGCATGTTTATTGTTTTGATTATTATATGCTGTGGTGACTATATTCCCATGTTCAGTCTATTTGATGTTTAGTATGCTTCTTGTATCTTGGTAGGTGTCTTTGACCTGGGTTTCTTTTCCTTTCTCTATTTCTATTATTCTTACATTTTGTCTTCTCATAGATTTTTAGATTTTCTTGATTTTTATGTCAGGAATTTATTAGATTAAACATTCTTTGTTAAAGTTAGTGGGTTTTGACTGAGGAATAACTTTGATATATGGTGTCTTCAATGAATGAGCTTCTCTCTCCATCTCTTATATTCTGTTGGTGAGGCTTGCCTGAGATTCCTGTTAAAGTTCCCAAACTGCTCTTTGATAGACTTTCTTCAGTTTCAGTTTTCTTTGTTTAGACTATTTTCACTTTCAGGTTTTTAATTGTTTTATTCATTTTCTTTTATTATTTTTTCATAGACTTCTTTAAGGGATTTATTCATTTCTTCTTTAAGGATCCCTATTATATACATAAAGGTTATTTTAAGGTTATTTTATTCTGGTGCATCAGCTATGCTGCAATACTCAGGGCCTGCTATGTTCTAGTGGAGACACAATTTCTTGATGATTGTTGATTGTGTTTGTATGTTGGTACCTAGGCATCTGGATTTGGGAGATTATAGTTCTAAACGTTTATATATGGACTTGTCTTAGGTGGGTGTTTTGCCCTTTGGTTTCTGTTGCTCCTTCCTGTTCTTAGTAGAGTGAGGTGGCTGTGTTTTACCTGACACAAAGTTCTTCTAGGATGCTGATAGGTATTGTCGTTTCAGGTTCCAAGTAATATGTGTTTCTATGTCTTGAGATATTACATCTAGAAATGGGAATTGGCTATGGGGTGGGTAAGAGGTTCCGCAAAAAGGAAGCAAACAAAGTGTTCTACCTGGATTTTCCTACTTTCATGGAAGATGGAGATTGCCTGAGATTCTGGTTAGAGTTTCTAAACTGCTTTTTGTCAGATTTTCTTCATTTTCTGCAGTTATCCTTCCTACTTTTCTACTGGAGTAGCCTATGAGTTCCCTGGGAATGTGTACTGGAGTTGGAATCTGGAATAAAGTAATAAGCTATGAAGAAGTTAGGAGAAAAAAATTCATGTGCTCTACTGAATATGGTAGCAAGGGAAGGAAGAAAGTCTCAATAGGGTGTCTACAACAGAGTTAGGAATGCAAGTGGGAGATTGTATTTGAGGGAGAGGAGGGATGGGTGAAGATCTCAAGTAAGCCTACCTATTTCTTTACTTTTTTAGAATTTATTCTCTCATATATTACATCATGACCATAGTGTTTCCTCCCTCTCTTTAGCCACACCTTCTCTTCCCTCCCTCAACGTCTTTCTTTTTCATCTACTCATCCTTCTTTCCTAAAAGTGAATATCAAGTTGCAATAAGATTAGGCATCTCCCCTCATATTAAGCCTGGACAAGGCAATCCAGTAGGAGGACAAGGGTCTCAAAGCAGGGGAAAGCATCAGAAACAGCCCTCTGTTAGGAGTCCCACAAGAACACCAAGCTACACAACTATAACATATATGCAGAGGGCCTACATTATATACATGCAGGCTAACTGATTATTGGTTCAATTTTAGTAAACACCTATGAGTACAGGTTTTTTGATTCTGTGGGATTTTTTTTTTTTTTGTGGTATCCTCAACCCCTCAGGACTTAATCCCTGCACTTTACCATCACACAGAACCTGGACATCAAATAATTCAGCAAGAATATTAACAAGCAAAATGTTTTACAATTGATATGAACTTTGGATATTGGTAGAGATGTATGGTTATATATTGCTACAACATACTATGTATAAATGCTTCAACTATTATAATTTATTCTCCCTCTCTTCATTAGGATCATCCAAACTCCCCCTAATGTTTGGATGTAGGTCTTTGTATCTGTTTCTATCAGCTGCTCATAGCACCTGTTTCTATCAGGTGATGATTGGTTAGGCATCAATCTATGAGTATAGAATATCATTAGGCATTATTTCATTGACATTTTGTTGTTGTTCAACCCTAGATCTCTGGGCCATTCAGCCTTTGGTATCCAGTCCTTCACACGGTTTCATGGCATGGGTCAAAAGATGAGACAGTTATTATTCAGCCACTCCCACAATTACTGTATCACGTTTACCCCAGTATGTCATGCTGGCAGGACAAATTGTAGGTTGAAGGCTTTGTGGCTATATTGGTGTCATGAACCCTTCACTGGAAAGGTTGTCTATTTGTAAGAGACGGCCAGTTGAGGCTCTGTGTCCTTCATTACTAGGAGTCATAGCTAAAATCACTTTAATAGATTCCTATGAGTTCCCATTGCACTAGGTTTCTACCTTGTCTCCAAATTCTTCCACAATTCAAGTTGTTCTTTCATCTTCCCCCCTCCTTTCCCAGTTCCTTAGACTAATCACAATACCCAGTCTATTTTCACTTCTCAGAGAGATCTGTTCATCACTGCTTGAACCCTACTTGTTACTTTGCCTCTCTGGGTCTGTGGTGGATTTTAGCATGATTATCATTTACTTTGTAGTTTATATCCACTTATGAGTGAGTACTTACCATGTTTGTACTCATACATACCTAGGTACTTACTCAGGGTGATTTTTTATTTCTTTATTTACTTTCTATAGTTCCATCCATTTGCCTGCAAATTTTGTGATCTCATTGTTTTTTACAGATGAGTAACATTCTGTAATGCAAACGTACCTCATTCTTGTAGGGATAATCTCACCTACTGTGTGGAAATATCACTTGTCAATAAAAATCTGATGGCCAATAATTTGAGGAAGGATTAGAAGCTGGAACAAGCTCATTGGAGAACAAGCCTAGCTTATGTCCTAGGCATTTTTAAATAAATAATGAGCCTCCTAGTCATTGTTCAGAAGCAGGAACATGGGTGAAAAGCCTGCCATTAAACATTATGTTTATCCATTCCTCAGAAGATAGATACCTAGTTTGTTTGTAGTTTCTGGCTATTATTATTTTTAATTGAATGATTTGGTTTGCTGATGTCTAATTTTTTTTGAGCTGTTTAGATATTTTGGATATCAGCCCTCTGTCAAATATAGGGTCAGTGAAGATCTTTTCTCATTCTTTAGGCTTATGTATTGTCCTTTTGACAGTGTTCTTTCCTTTACAAAAGTTTTTCAGTTAAATTTTGTCCCAGTCATTATTGATCATAGTGCCTAAGCGATCGGTGTTATGTTCAGAAAGTTTTCTTCTGTGCCAGTGTATTCAAGGCTATTTCCTACTTTCTCTTCAATTGGGTTTAGTGTATCCAGTTTTATATTGAGGTCTTTGATCCATATGAACATGAGTTTTCTGCAGCGTGATAAAAATGGATCTATTTGCATTCTTCTACATGCAGAATCCAGTTAGACTAGCACCATTTCTTAAAGATGCATTCTTTTTTTCATTGTATTATTCTGTCTCTTTTATCAAAAACCAGATGTCAATAGATATGTGGATTTACATCTATGTCTTTGATGTAAAGATTTGATTCTGGTGATTTAAAGATTTGATTTGATTCTGGTGACTAAGCTGTCTATTTCTATACTAATAACATTGCTATGCATTACAGCTTGAATCAGGGATAGTACTACCTCAAGAAGTTCCTTTATTGTATAAGATTGTTTTATATATACTATTTTATTTTTGTTGTTTTACAAATGAATTTCAAGTACTATATTGAAGATCTATGAAGAGAGTGCACAGCTTTCTCTTATTCCTGTTTTAGTGGCATTGCTTTGAGTTTCTCCCCATTTAATTTGATTTTGTCTAACAAAAATCGTTTTTATTATATTTAGGTATTTTTTTTGTAACCCTGATATCTCTGAAAGATTTATCATGAAAGGGCATTGAATTTTTTAAAGGCCTTTTCAGCATTTAATGAAATAATCATGTGATTTTTTAAAAAAAATCATTTTGCCTATATGGTGGATTAAATTGACAGATTTGCTGATGTTTAACTACCCTTGCATGTCTGGGATGAAACTACTTGAACATCTTGGATGATACTTTTTATGTGTTCTTACATTTGATCTGTGAGTATTTTAGTATTAATGTTCATAAAAAAGATTGGTCTACAATTCTTTTTCTTTATTGAGTCTTTGTGTGATTTATATATTATGGTGACTGTGGCCTCATTAAATAAATTTAGCAGCATTACTCTATTCTTAGTTTTAAAATACATATTTTCGAATTATTTTATTAGTATTTTGAGGAATATTGGTTCTATTTCTTCTTTGAAAGTCTGATAAAATTCTGAGATTAAGCCACCTGGCCCTGGACTCTGTATTTTGATTGGAAGATTATAATTGACTGCTTCTATTTCCTTAAGGGTTATCGTCTACTTAAATTGTTTATCTTATCTTAATTTAACTTTGCCAATTGGTTTCTATCAAGAAAACTGTCTTTTTATTTTAGATTTTCCAATTTTGTGGTGTATGGGTTTTAAAGTATGACCTAATGAATCTTTGGATTTCCTCAGGTTCTGTTGTTATATGCCCCCTTTAGCTTCTGTTTTCTTAGTTTTGATGTTTTTTTCTTATAGATAGTTGGGCTAAGGGTTTGCCTATCATATTGATTTTCTCAGAAATGAAACTCTTTGTTACCTTAATTCTTTGTATTGTTTTCTTTTTCTATTTTATTGATTTCAGCCCTGAGTTTGAGTATTTTCTGTTTCCTGCTGTCTACTTCTCTTTGGTGTGTTTGCTTCTTTTTGTTCTAGAGTTTTCTAGTGTACTATCAAGTTGCTACTATAATCTCTCACTAATTTCTTTACAAAGACACTTAGTACTATGTACTTACCTCTTAGCACCAATTTTTATTGATTGTGTCTCATAAGTTTATATGTTGTGCATTTAGTTTTATTCACTGAATTCTAGGAAGTCTTCAGTTACTTTCTTTATTTCTTCCTTTACTCAGTGGTCACTCAGTAGACTGTTGTTGGGTTTCTAGGAATTTGTAAGCTTTGTTTATCATTTGTTGTTTAAATACAGCTTTAATCCATGGTGGTCTAATAAATACGGGGTGGGGGTTACTTCAATATTTTTTGTAACAGTTGAGACTTAGCTAGTGACTAAGTATATGGCCAGTTTTGGAGAAGGTTTGATGTGGTGCTGAGAAGAAAACATACTGTTTTGTGTTTGGCTGAACTTTTCTGTACATATCTGTTATGTCCATGTGAGTTATAAAGTCTATTATATCTATTGTTTCTTATTTTAGTTTCAGTTTTGATAACTGAAACATTGGTGAGTATGGGTATTTAAATCCTTCACTATTAATGGATGGAGTTTGATATATGATTTAGTCTTTAGTAATGTTTCATATACACATGTGAGTTTCCTTGCATTTGGGGCATAAACGTTCAGAATTCAGATGGAATACTGATTGATTTTTCCTTTGATGGATATGAAGTGCCCCTCTATAGTGGATGATATTTAAAATCTCCAACCCAAATATGACTGGTCAATAAAAACACAAGTCAGTAATTATGAATGTACTCTGTAAGCCTAGATTGGGCAGATACCCCTACACTACTCTGTTCCCCAGCTATGAGGCCCTTATAACTTGAAGATTTTCCAGACCCTGCATCTGTCTTTCTACTTCCTGCTTCCAAGTCGTCCTCTCCTTAGTCGTCTTTCTCCTCCACTGTCATCCTTGTCCTTCAGTCTTCCTCCAGTCGTCCTCCCCCTCTCTCCCCCCTCTCTTCCCACCAACCACTATATCTCCATTCCCCCTTCCTCTGCCTAATCACTGGTTCCAGCCTTTATTTTACAAATTAAAATGGGCAGAAGGTTCAGTAGAAATCAGGTGTGTGTAATGACTCACACCTCCTCTGCAGCCCTTCAGAGGAAAGGGGAATTAGTATCAAAATACAAGCCCACAAGGCCGGGGCTATCCACAACACCACTCTTCATCTCTTTTGATTGATTTTGGTTGAAGGTATTTTGTTAGATGTTAGAATGACTATCCATCCTTGTTTCTTGGGTCTATATGTAAGAAAATCGTTTCCCAACTCTTAACTCTTAGGTAATGTCTATTTTTGCTGTTGAGGTGTGTTTCGTTGCAAAAATACGGATCTGTTTCCATATTTATTCTATTAGCATTGTTACTGGGGAATTGAGTATACTGTTATTGAGAAACATTAATGACCAATGATTGTTAATTCCCATTAATTTGTTGTTTTTGTTGTTAATGGTAGTAGTATGTATGTGTTTGTGTATGTGTGTTTGCATGTGTACTTATGAATGTATATGTGTTCCCCTTCTTCTGTTGCTGATGTGAAATTATTTATTCTTTGTATTTCTTGTGTATAGTTAACCCCCTTTGGTTGGAGTTTTCCTTCTACTACCTTCAGTAAGTCTGGGATTGTGAAAAGATATTGCTTAAATTTGGCTTTGTCATAGAATACCTTGTTTACTCCATTTATAGTATTAAGAGTTTTTCTGGATATAGTGTTCTAGGCTGAAATTTGTGCTCTTTCAGAGTCTCTGTGACATTTGCACAGGCCCTTCTGGCTTTCAGGGTCTCTGTTGAAAAATCAGGTATAATTCTAATAGCTCTTCTTTTATTTGTTACTTGAAACTTTTCCCCCTGTAGCTTTCAGAATTCTTTCTTTGTTCTGAATATTTAGTGTTCTGATTATTGTATAGTAAGGGAATATTCTTTTGTGGTGCCATCTATCTGATGTTCTGTAAGCTTCTTTCTCTCGTTATTCAGGATAAAAAAAACTTTCTTTTATGATTCTGTTGAAAATCAGTATGTTTTTTGAGCTTGATTCATATTGTTCTTTGGTTTGGTCTTTTCATAGCATTCCAGATTATCTGGGGCTTTTGTGTCTGGAATTCTTTATATTTAACATTTTCTTTGATGAATACATCTATTTTTTCCATGATATCATCAGTGCCTAAGATTGTCTCTTCCATCTCTTGTGTTCTGTTTATGATGCTTGTGTCTGGTTCCTGTTTAGTTCCCTAGATTTTTCATTTCTAGAATTCCCTCAGTTTGTCTTTTCTTTGTTACTTCTATTTTCATTTTCAGTTATTGAACAGTTTTGGCCATTTTTTCAATTATTTGTTTCTTTATTATTGGCTTTCTTGAAGGGATTTATTGATTTCCTCAAATTGTTTGTGTTCTCATGAATTTTCTTAAGGGATTTGTTAAGTTTTTTTCTTAAATATACTTCATAAAGTTGGTTTTAAGGTCTCTCTCTCTCTCTCTCTCTCTCTCTCTCTCTCTCTCTCTGTGTGTGTGTATGAGTGTGTGTGTGTGTATAAGTGTGTTTTATTGTCTTGGAATATAGAGAGCTTGCTGTAGTAATATAGCTGGATTCTAGTGATGACATTATATTAGCTATTGTTTCTTGTGTTCTTACTCTGGCCTGTAGACATCTGAGTTTTGAGTAATTGAAGGTCTTAGTATCATTTTCTGACTATGTCTTTGTTGGATGAGTATTTTTTCTCTGGTTTCTGTTTTCTCTCTGGTCTTATGCTATGTGAGGCCTGGGATTCTCCCAGTATGTGTAAGCTTCCTGAGCTCTATCTAATGTTTAGCTGTGGGTCTCTGCATCTCTTTCCATTAGTTTCTGGGTGGAGTCCTATCATAGATAGCTATGCTAAGGACCTATGTGAAACATAGTAGAGTATAATTAGTAGTGTCAGGGATTGGTTCTTGCCCATTGGATAGGTCTAATTGGGCTAGTCATTTGTTGGCATCCCCTTAGTCTCTGCTTTGTCTTTGTCCCTGCACATCTTGTAGTCAGTATACACTTTGGACTGAAAATTTTGTGGGTAGATTGTTGTCTTTATCCTGCCACCAAAAGTACTGACTTGCCACTTCAGGATCCATATCTCCCACTGCTAGGAGTCTCTGCTAGAATTGCCCCCATTGACCGTATGGTACCTTTCCCCAGCCCAGGTTCCTATCATGTGCTAGAGATTGTTCTACCTACCTCTGACTCCTGACCACCAGCAATTTCCATTCTCTTTCCTCTGCTCTCTGTACACTTAATCACCCTACCCTGCTTCCTTCTCCATGCCCTCTTCCACCCAGTTCCCTCCATCCCTCCATCTCTATTTTATTTTTCTCTGAGAAAAATTCTACAAACAGGGCAGTATAAGATAATTGGATAGGTATTAATTGAAAGTTTAGCTTTCAAAATGCAAATGCAGAGTGTAAAAACTGTCCTTAGGCCTCTGAAAGCTCAGCTAGTACCCATGGATGCATGGATTAGAATTTAATTTTAATAGAACTTAATAGACATTAAGAATAGTCATCTTAATGACTATTTAATTAGATAAGCAATAAACAATAAACTTACTTATCAAAATGTCTGTTGTTTTGAATGTGTTAGATAAGATAATATGAAAAGAGATTGGCATTCTTAGAGACTTCTCTAGAAGACCCCAGCTGTTTGGTAGAAGGTGTGGTAAGGATAAGCATTGGACTAATGAATGCAAATATGGAAAAAATATTTGAGGTAATCTCCTACTGATATGAAACTTCTATGAAATAATCTTGTAAATACTGGAAACTCATGTAGGGGTTAGCTTATACATACCCAGCAACAAATATGAGCCATACATTTTCTGTCAGCAATTCAAAGAACCACTAGATTATACTAAACTAATTATTGAAGATCTAGTGCATGCTACAGACAGAAAGATGCAGTAACTTAGACTTAGATATAAGTAAACATCTCACACTTTCACCAAAAATTCCATGTTATAAAATACCACTGGAGTTCATGGACCTCTACCATCAAAGAGAGTAAAAAAGAAAAATATGCAGTTTAAAGCTGGACTCAGCTTCTATGGATTTCATATGTCAAAGGCAAATCAATCCAATAGAAATAAAAGAATTCAGAAGTACTAGAAAGTGTGTGCGTGTTTGTCAAACTTCTATAAAGTACCAGAAACTAAAATTAAAATTAAAATTAAAATTAAATAAATTGAAATTGAAGGTTAAAGGGGCACAGAAGATAATGTAACTATAATATCATGAGAACCTTGAAATCTATATTGGTATTTACACAAGTTGTAGGGATTGTAACATTATCCATAGTAAAACAAAGTGTAAGAAAAATTAAATGTGTGAAACCAAAAGGTCAAACAGGAAGATTAAAACCTTATGTGGCAAATATAGCCATAAAACTATGGAGAAGAGATCTACTACAACAATACAACAATGGTGGGGTGGGGGTGTCTCAGATTAATAGTCCTTCATTGTCAGAAAATGCATACCTATTTTAACTGACACTGTATATGGACATCATACATAATATGGGTGGATTTTTTTTGTATTTAAATGGATAAGAAACAGTGCTCTCTGGTGCAGAGGCAAGGGTGGAATTCAAGTGTCTAAGTGGCTACTTTATGTGTGGAATCGTAACGATTCAATTGTACCTTGATAAACAAAACGGGGACCTAGCAACATGGATGCTGTGAAAAGGGATCAAATCCAAAGGCTTTCTAGACCTGTATGATCCATCTAGAGTACAGACACACCCTTATTATAACCTTTTAATCACAATCAATGTAGGTAAACTAGTTTGTAGAAGGAAGTAGCTATGTTTGAAAGTGGGTGTCTAAATGAGGGGCAGAGAAATTGATAAATCAGAGAAAGATTTGACAGAATGAATCAGAGGTAGGATACACTCAACTTTCACAATAACATACAGGAAATATAGGTGACTTAAGAGAACAGTTCAGAAAGAAAGGCACAGAGAAATAAGAGAGAGGAGAGAGAGAGAGAGAGAGAGAGAGAGAGAGAGAGAGAGAGAGAGAGAGAGAGAGAGAGAGAGAGAGAGATTGGGACAGTTTTACAATTACTGGTCAATAAGGAACAAACAACAGAATGAAACTAAGCCAGATTAGAATTGATTGCTGGTGTTAGTTTAAAGCCAAGCAGAGCTATTCAGTCAGAAGCTGAGACAAGCCAGGTTGAATCAGTCACATTGGAGAGGAGTTTGGGCCAAATCAGCTGAGTTGAACTAGCCAGGCAGAATTTATAAAAAGCTAAAAATGGTAAGTTCATTCAGAAGTAAATCTCAGAGGTTGAAAACATGCTAGGCCTAGATTAGATTGTATGGAGGCTAGAAGCTTCCTGAACTAGGCCTAGAGTAGCAGACGAAGGGAATAAGACTATGAGACAGTTACATCAGGTGAATGGAAGATACTTTTACAAGTAACCACAGAGAACTGCCTGTTTACTTTTGACTGTCAACTTGGTACTATCTCAAGTCATGTGTGAGGAGAATCTCAAAATTGTGCAATTGCCTAGATTAGTTTGGCTTGTGCGTATATCTGTGAAACATTGTCTTGATGCTTTATAGGCTGAGCCACCTGGGCCTGCAGGAGTTGTCTTGAGTACTAACTGATGCAAAGGGGTCCAATATCCAATGAACAATTCATCCTAGTTTGAACTATTTAAGAAAGATAGCTGAGGAAAAGCTGGTGAACACATAGCTCCTCACTTCCTATAGGACTTCACTGACTACAAAACACGTTCTTTGGACAAAGGAAGTATTCTATGCAGTAACAAACTACCCTGTCTTCAAGTTTTTGTCTTGTTTTCCTTCAGTGATGGACTGAAACCTGGAAATATAGGTCAAATAAGCCACTCTGCCTAATGTTTCTTTTGGTTGTCAATTCATCACAACAACAGAAATGAAACTAGTACAGTAATTAAGTTAGGTGAGCAGGGGAACCATTATCTTCCGATGCATTACCTTGTTTGATTCTATATTAAGCTAGGATCATTCTCCTGCAGTTTTTTTTTTTAAATATTTTATTTATTTGCTTTCCAGTCATTGCCCCTACCTTGTCCCCATCCCTGAGCTACTCATCCCATTACTACTCCTCCTTGCCTCCAAGTGGGTGCTCTTCCACCCCACCAGGCCTTCCCTCTTTCCTGGGGCTTCAAGGATTACATGAATCTTCTCCCACTGAGGCCAGACTGTGTAGACTTCTGCTCCATATGTGACAGGGGCTTCAGACCAGCCCGTGTATGCTCTATGTTAGTGGCTCAGTCTCTGGGAGCTCCCTAGGGTCTGTATTAGTTGAAGCTGCTAGACTTTCTATGGGGTCACTCTCCTTTTCAGCTTCCTCAATCATTCCCCTAATTCAACCGTAAGGGTCCGTGACTTCAGTCCAATGATTGGGTGTAAGTATCTGCTTCTGTCTCAGCTGCTGTTAGGGCCTCTCAAGGATAGCCATGCCAGGATCCTGTCTGTAAGCACAACATAGCATAGTAGTGTCAGGCTTTGGTGCTGCCCTTGCCCCTGCCCCTGCCCCCCATGATATGGATCCCAAGCCATTGGACCTTCTTTCCTTCAATCTGTTTTCCATCTTTGTTCCTGCCATTCCTTTAGACACAAAAAATTCTGGGTCAGGAATTTTGACCATAGGTTAGTAACCCTGTCCCTCCACCTGAGGCTCTGTAAATCTACTGGATGTGGACTCTTCCAGTTCTCTTTCCCCAATGTCAGACATTTTGGCTAAAGTCACCCCCAATGAGTCTTGAGAATGTTTCACCTCCCGGGTCTCTGAGACGTGCTCTAAGGGTCCTCACCACCCACTCCCTGAAGCTGCTTATTTCCATTCATTCTCTTGGCCCTCTAGGCTTCTCTTTTGTCCCCTCCCCTTATCCACCAAGGTCCTTCCCTGTGATTATTTCCTTCTCCCTACTAAGTGGGATTAAAGCTCACTTTGGCATTTCTGCTTATTACACCTCTTATGGTCTGTATGTTATTTTAGGTGTTCTGTACTTTTGGGCTAATAGCCACTTATCAATGAGTACATACCAAGCATGTTTTTTTGGGTCTGAGTTACCTCACTCAGCATGATATTTTCTAGTTCTATCCATTGGCCTGCAAAATTCATGATATTCTAGATTTTAATAGCTGAATAGTACTCCATTGTGTAAATGAACCAGATTTTCTGTATTCATTCTTTCATTGAGGGACATTTGATTTGTTTCTAGCTTGTGGCTATTATAAATATGGCTGCTATGAAACATGTCTCCTTCTTATATGTTGGAGCATCCTTCTTTGTGGTGTTTGTCCAGTAGTGATATAGCTTGGTCTTCTGATAAAAAAATTTCCAATTTTCTGAGGAACCTCCAGATTAATTTTCAGAGCAGTTTTTACCAGTTTGCTATCCAACCAGCAATGGAGGAGTGTTCCTCTTTCTCCACATCCTCATCAGCATGTGCTGTCATCTGAGCTTTTTATCTTAGCCATTCTGATTGGTGTGAGGTGGAATTTCAGGGTTGGTTTGATTTGCATTTCCCTGATGACTAAGGATGTTGAACCTTTCTTTACGTGCTTCTCAGCCATTTAAGATTTCTCAGCTGAGAATTCTTTGTTTAGCTCTGTACCCCATTTTTAATTGGATTATTTGGGTTTTTGAAGGTTACCTTCTTGACTTCTTTATATATTTTGGATATTAGCCCTCTGTCTGATGTAGGATTAGTGAAGATTTTTTTTCCCAATCTGTAGGTTGCCAATTTGTCCTACTGACAGTGTCTTTTGCCTTACAGAACCTTTCCAGTTTCTTGAGGTCACATTTCTCAATTCTTGATCTTAGAGCCTGAGCCATTGGTGTTTTGTTCAGAAAACATTTCCCCTGTGCCAGTAAGTTTGAGGCTCTTTTCCACTTTCTCTTCTATTAGTTTCAGTGTATCTGGTTTTATGTTAAGGTCCTTGATCCACTTGGACTTGAGCTTTGAGTAAAAGGTGATATATATGGATCTAGTTTCATTCTCCTACATACTGACTGCCAGTTAGAGCGGCACCATTTATTGAAGATACCTTCTTTCCACGGTATGTTTTTAGCTTCTTTGTCAAAAAACAAGTGTCCATAGGCATATGGGTTTACTTATGAATCTCTGATTCTCTTCCATCGATCCACATGGCTTCTTCGGCACCATAAGGATTTTTATCACTATTGATCTAACAGTATAGCTTGAGGTCAGGGATGGTGATTCCCTCAGAAGTTCTTTTATTGTTGAGGAATGTTTTAACTAACCTGAGGTCTTTGTTTTTCTATATGTAGTTGAGAACTACTCTTTCCATGTCTGTGAAAAATTGTGGAAAAATTTTGATGGGGGTTGCATTGAATCTGTAGATTACTTTTGATAAGATGGCAATTTTCACTATGTTAATCTTACCAATTCATGAGCATGGGAGATCTTCCTATCTTTTGAGGTCTTCTTCAATTTCTTTTTTCAGGAATTTGAAGTTCTTGTTACACAGATCTATTACTTGCTTGGTAAGAGTTCCCCCAAGATATTTTATATTGTTTGAGGCCATTGTGAAGGGTGTTGTTTGCCTAATTTCCCAGGAAGGCTACAGGTTTGTTTGAGTTAATTTTGTATCTTGATAATTTGCTGAAGTTTTTTTTTTTTTTTATCAGCTGTAGTAGTTCTCTGTTAGAATTTGGGGGGTTGCTTATATATGATAACATATCAACTGCAAATAGTGATACTTTAACTTCTTTTTTTCCAATTTGTATCCCCTTGATCTCCTTCTGTTGTCTAATTGCTCTAGTTAGAACTTTGAGTCCTATATTGAATAGATGAGAGAGTGGGCACCCTTGTCTTGACCAGATACTAATGTGATTGCTTCCAGTTTCTCTCCATTTAATTTGATGTTGAGTCTTGGTTTGTTATATATTGCTTTTATTATGTTTAAGTATCTGTCATGACTTCCTGATCCCTCTAATACTGTTAACATTAAGTGGTATTGTATTATGGTAAATGCTTTTTCAACATCTATTGTGAGGATCATGTGATTTTTCTTCTTAGAGATTGTTTATATAGTGGATTATGTAGTGGATTTTCATATGTTGATTCATCCCTGCATCCCTGGAATGAAGCTTACTATGTCATGGTGAATAATGATTTTCACATGTTCTTTGATTCAGTTTGCAAAAATTTTATTGAGTATTTTTACACAGATATAGGTGCAAGTTTGGTCTGAAGTTCTCTTTGTTTTTTGGGTCTTTATGTAGCTTAAATATCAGAGTAACTGTGGCTTCATAGAATGAATTAGGTAGTGTTCTTTCTGTTTCTATTGTATGGAAGAGTTTGAGAAGTGTTGGTATTAGCTCTTCTTTGAAGGTCTGGTAGAATTTGCACTAAAACCATCTGGCCTACACTTCTGGTCAGATTTTGTATATCAACAAAAATTTACTGTCTTCTAGTGTTGCTGTATAGACAAGTAGAAGATTTTTTAAATTCTTAGTGATGATCTAATAAGAATTTCTAAAACTATGTCAACAATTATTAAGCCCTTTGTAATAGAATTGCTATTAAAGCCTTCTTTGATTGATGAACAATTTACTGTGGGTACAAAGACAGAAGATAAAATATTCACTAGGTTCATCTATGCAAAATTTCTGTGATAACTTAGTCACAAAATTCTGGTTTTTAACTCTCCATGAAATTGAGGAGCCAGTTATAGAATATTAATGTATAGCCATATAATTACTCTTAATGAAAACAAGTGTAAATGAAGGATCCAGGTTAACATTACAAACTCCACTTTGCTTCCAGACTTTATTTTATGATTAACCTGCCCTCTGAATGAACTCAGCTACTGGAAAACCCCAACTTGTCCCAGGAGCCATGCCACCCTAGTAACAGTCACAATATCCTGTGCCAATGTGTTCGAGGGCCCAGTTTCTAAGATTAACTATAAATAAACTGGATCTGACAAAATTGAAAAGCTTCTGTACGGCAAAGGACACTGTCAACAGAACAAAACGGCAACCAACAGCTTGGGAAAAGATCTTTACCAACCCTACATCTGATAGAGAACTAATATCCAATATATACAAGAACTCAAAAAATTAGACTCCAGAGAATTAAATAACTCTATTAAAATGGGGTACAGAGATAAACAATTCTCAACTGAGGAATACTGCAAATGGCGAGAAGCACCTAAAGAAATGTATAATATCCTTAGTCATCAGGGAAATGCAAATCAAAACAACACTGAGATTCCACCTCACACCAGTCAGAATGGCTAAGAGCAAAAACTCAAGTGATAGCAGATGCTGGCGAGGATGTGGAGAAAGAGGAACAATCCTCTATTGCTGGTGGGATTGCAAGCTGGTACAATCACTCTGGAAATCAGTTTGGTGGTGCCCCAGCATAGGGGAGTGCTAGGAAAGTGAGGTGGGAGTGTGTAGGTGGGTGGGGGAGCACCCTTATAGAAGCAGAGGGGAGGAGGATGGGATAGGGGATTTGTAGATGGGAAATTTGGGAGATAACATTTGAAATGTAAATAAATAAAATAACCACCACCACCACCACCAACAAACCAATTACATTACCCCTGGGCAAATAGGGACTCCACTCCTAGCAACAACCAATCAGTTCTTAAGCTAGCAACTCTTGTTCAGACCAAGCTGAGATCATTACTAGCCAATATAAATGCATCAAGGAAATGCTAACCAATCATGAAACTACAAATTTGGAAAGTCCTTCACCCTACCACCATGATAAATGGGCAAGGCTTGTACCAATTCAGCACCTTCCACATCTTTCACTGGGCTGGAGAGGTTTGTGGGTCCGAGTTCCAGCTTGAATAAAGATTCTTTGCTTATGCATATGAGTTGGACTCCTGGTGGTCTCTGGTATTCTGTGGGGACCTTGTAATCTAGGCATAACAGTAAACATCTCTGATGTAAACTTCTTATTCAATTTATGATTTGAATTTACATTTGAATTTTCAGTGAACTCTCAAAAAAAGGATACTTGGAAAAATCATTTGAGCTATTTACCCCAAAAAATGTACAAAAAGCTAGGAATGATTAAGTTGTATGACATTATTACATCAGAGGAGGAGGAGAGACCAAGATTAGGGGGAGGGCAGAGGAAAGTACAGTAGAGTAACTTAGAAACTAAAAGGGAACTTATAAACTAAGAGAGCAATATGCAGAATTCTGAGAGAAAGAGGGATCAAAAAGAAGCTGCAGAGAGTGAAGAAAGAGCAGGTAGGCTTCTCTTTGCCATGGGAAAGAACAGAGTTTTTCTTAACTGCAAGGTCAGCTTACTCTTACTAAAGAGAACAAACCTTTTTTTCCGACAGCCCTGAATTTAATTCATTTAGCAATAAAAGAATTAAAAAAAATTTTTTTTCTTTTCTTCCTCTTTTTTTTTTTTTTCAATAAAGATTGTGGTGCATTTTTCATCCAGAATTAGTGAGTCTTTCAGTAATGGCACATGGGCTTTTGCTCCATATGCATATGTAAGTATGGATGTGTGTGTGTAAGTATGTAATTATGAGACAAGTAAGTAGCTGAACCCAATTAAGGTGTGTGTGTGTGTGTGTGTGTGTGTGTGTGCGCGCGCTTGTGCACGGGCGTGAATTTCTATATGGATGTATGTGAGTTTATGCATGTCTGCATATGTGTAAAAGTTTTACCTTATGCGAGTCTGTGATGCTCTTCTGGTTCAATAAAAGTTTATTGCTCCAAACCTTTCTACTGAGGCAAAGCTTCTGGAAAAAGAGAGAAAAAAACCCTAGCAATTAATCCTTTACTTAATCCCCTGCTGTTTTAAGATGAGGTGCTATCCATGTAAGGTAATCTGAACTGTTTCCTGTTAACTCCTCTCAGCTATTTCTAAATAAAACATAGAGAACACCCTTATAATAAACTCCTAGCCATGAATTTGCTATAGTCCCTTAACTCACAGGCTGACCATCTCAAATCAGTTAAAAAAGTTAAAGAAGGACTGACTGGGTCTAAGCTTTGTATTCCTAAATGTGTTATACTGGTACAATGCCTATGGGAGTAACAATATTCATCTCACTCATATCACTAAGAAGCTCATGCCAATGAAAATCTTAAAATTTGTAAACAAAGTAAATTGGTGCCATTTAAGAATTTATATCTTCATCTTGATATTAATTATACAGATTTCTACTAATAGGTTATGGCTATGCAATAAACCCTAGCTAATCCTCTCTATTCTGACAAAACCACTACTTTTCCCTAGAGAGACAGCCCACCATTTACCACCTTAGTCCCCAAGCCCAGGGAATAGAGGCGCTGACTCATCATTAGCTTCTTCAAGCTGATTATGGGCGTTGAGATATTAGAAGAGGAGTGTGTGTGGGGGGGGAGAGCAAGTTGACAATCCTCTGATGCTGTGTCTTCGCTGCCTCCAGATGGAATTCCCGGACCTCAGAGGTTTGAGCAGGTCTGCCCAGCTTGCTTGTTGAGTAGATTCACCAAGGCTGATCATTCTGCAATATACAATTCTCAAAACAACTTTTAGTATCAAGATAGATTTTTTTTTTAAAGAGGGCTGACATTTTATTAAGAATGTTGGTTCTAACCGCTTTTCTATTTTTTCCCTTCTTTTATTGGATATAATATTTACATTTCAAATTTTAGCCCCTTACCATATTTCCCCCACCACCCAGGAACCCCTTATCCCATCCCCCCTCCTCCTGCCTCTATGAAGGTGTTTACCCATCTACTCCCAGCCCCCCTGCCCACCCTCAGATTCCCCCCCTCTGTGCTCAGCCTTCAGGGTAGCTGGTTTTCAAAACATCAGAAATCCTTAGAATTGACATGACAAACATTTCAGTATTAATGTTCATTTTCCTTAGAGACCTGTCTGCTCCGGACAGCTTCCTATATTGAATTCTAAGAAGAAATTGAGCATCCTTGGAGTTACTCCAGTTGTGGTGAGACAGCCACTAGGCAGGAATGGCCACTTTCCTTCTACAGACAAATTACTGTCCAGAAAAGGACACACTTGCAGAATAGTCGACTGATTATATCTGCCTAGACAGAGTAATCAGCCCTTAATAATTCTGCAGCACTAAGGTCTGTCAGATGATCCTGGGCCAGAAGGCAGAAGAACAGATGCTCCAACGTTTTGAAGTAGAGCGAGTGTCCAGGTGTTCAGAGGTCTCTATAAATTGGCTAAGTTTTAGAAACTATGATTTGTGCTTCCCACAATTATAGTTAACTCAGTCAATCTGGATTTCTGATGGGGTTGAAAACATATAGCTATTGACCTTAAGAGAAAAGACTTGAATGGATGGTCATCAGCTGACATTCATCCTAAAGCCAGGTTCAGAACTACATGTTTTAGTTAGAATAGATGACAGAGGAGCTGGTTAGTCAACAAAAGGATGGACTGGGTATTAGGACTATCCTATACCTCACTGGTACAAATTGGCATAATTATGTTCTAATTGTATTTTGAGAGAAAAGTTTCATTTTAACAGGAAGGGTGATGTGTAGGAGGAGCTAAGGTAGGAGGAGTACTGAGAGGAAGAAAAGGAGTAAGAAGAGGAGAAGAAGAAAGAGAGGAGAAGCTAGAAGAAAGAGAGAAAGAGGGGGGAGACAGGGAGGCAGAGGTTCAAGTATCTCCACCAGTCAAAGATAGTTGTTATATCTAGGTTGGTCAGTGGGTTACACCTCTGATTAAACAATTCCAAACTTATAAAGCCTATGATTAACATTATTTTTAAAAAATGTATAAATGCAAAAAGGAAAAGGGGGCATGGGATAGGGGTTTCCTAAGGGGGGGGGAATGGGGAAAGGGGATGCCATCTGAAGTGTAAATAAAATATCTAATAGAAAAAAGAAAAAAAAAGATGAGGTGCTAAATGCCAGCAGTTTCTGGATCTAGAGAAACTGAGAGAGGTGGGCCAGTGACCTCTGCAAAGTAACTTAGAATTAAGATAGATTAATGTTATTATTATAACGAAAGCAACACTGATATCTCACAAGAACAAGTCTTGCCCCCGCATACTCTTTCCCCTCGGCTGCTGGCAAGAGAGAACAAGAATGCCTGAGCTAGCCCCTGACACCACTGTGATTGTTCTGCACCAAGCTACCACCAGACACCATACATGCATCAAGGAAGCCACAGGCAGAGATTCCCAGAAGTCTTAAGTGTTGTATCTCAGTTCCTCTCTCCAGAGGACAGTTTGCTCATCCTCAGGATCTAGGACAGCCTTCCATGTCTTCACTTTTTTTTTTTTCATTTTGACTCAAGCTACAGACTTGAGTTAAACCTTTGTCAATGTGGTTTGTCTATCTGTATCTCCAAGTATCAGCTCTCTAGTAACTCTTATTGTTTCTACTTCTCTTTTCACAGATTCCGTCTCTTTCATCAGTTTCTGTTTCTGGAACAAGTCCGTTTTCCGGTTCTTTGACTCTACTACAACATCTTTGACTCTTTTGTAGTCATTCTGTAATCTACACACACATATAAATGTATATGTGTGCATACACACACACACATTCTAGACAGAATATTTACTGTGTGATATGCAATATGTTATTTAAGAGTTAATATGTGCAATCAGGTTCCAATAAAGTGACTGGGTTGCCAATAGTATCAAGGGAAAACTTTTCTTTTTGTCAAATTACAGCTTAGCAATACAACAGCTTTTAAGTTCTTTGATATTCCATAAATTCCTAATATTGTAGAAAGACTGAAATGTGTGTCCATTTTTCTGGCAAAGTAATCCCATGTCAGTCTTTTTTCAGGAACAGACATTGTCTAATTCTCCTTGAAGAGTTGGAAGATCCAACTCTAGGTTTTAAAGGTGTTATATCCTGAAGTGAGCGAAAGGGGCTTAATGTGAATACACACGGTGCTGCTCTTCCTGACACACAGGGCAGACAAGCTATTAAAAAATACTCTTCCCTATCTCCCCTTTGGCTGCAAGATATGCCAAAACCTCACAGTGTTCTTTCTACAAGATCAGTGTAGAAACTTGAAGAACAATGCACCCTTTTATTATTTTTTTTCTTTCGGGATTTTTTTTCCTGTTATACTCCCCTCACCCCTGACTTCCTGTGGTCATAGTCACTTGCTTCCTAAGTCCTTTCCTGTAGTTTTGTCTTCAAGGAAACTCAGACTAAGGATGAAAACATACAGAGACATCCTTTAATTTTGTCAAACCAACTGTACTTTTTGCATGTCATTAACAGTAATCCAAAGCACAAGAACTGTGAGCTAGTAATAAGCCTTTATTTATTAACAAATAAAACTTAGGATCTAGTAGGGAGAAAAAATGTGACCACAATTCTTCTTCTTCCCCATCCTCAAGTACCTGCTTCCTCCTCTGCCCCAAGCCCTTTCTAAGGTTGAATAGTCTGACTCATAATTTAATGAAAAGCTGCCCTTGTAACTCATCATTTCCAAAAGCAAAGCCAGCAATAGGGCCTCCTGCTTGCTTCTCTGCTTTGAAAATTACCTGTGGATAAAACATTTTACTCTGTGGTTTCATTATACATTTTAAAAGCAGACATTTACAACTAGAAATATTTTTCTCCTGAATATCTTTCCTATGGTGAGCTTGTATGTAAAATTACTTTTTCCATGAGGAGTCCCCAAACACTTCTGAATATCTGCTCTAATGATCAAAGTAATGCCCAATTTTATTATAAGCAGTTTTTACAATATGGGCAGTCAGAGACTCTATTGGATGTATTTTTCAGACTCCCTTAAAAAATCTTACCCCAAAAAGTATAATTCTTTTTTTTTGAGGGATAATGACTCCTTTGAGGCATCACAGATTGCTGGTATAATATCAAGGAACAAATATTTTAATGAGTATATTTTAAGTATTTCAATATTTGAGGTTCGAAATGGAAATAAATGTAGAGCCTAGATATAAAAGAAAAATATAGGCTTTTATGTATTTAGCTATAAAATGGAGAAGTACATTAAAATTTTAGTATCATTTTAATAAACCAGATAGAATTGCTAAAGCTTTTATCGTCTTTACCTTCATGTGGACATATGTAGTTTTGTTAACGTCTATATCAGAGTAAAATTGGAGGTAAATCGGTTTTTGTCTTTTTAAGCACTGAAATACTTTCAACATAGTTTCTTTAATGTACATACAGTATCAAGTTGAAGACTATGTTTTATAAACTAGCCTTCACAACAGGCATGACCTATTTGCTAATTAATTTGTTAATAGCTTAATTGAATTTTTCATTTTAATAACTCTTATAATGTAAGTACTTCTCAAATATACACAAATATATATGTGTATATGTATGATTTATGTATATTATGGATTTTTTATTATTAGAATAAAACAATAAATTGAAATTTAATAATATCTAAAATTATAGTTTCATTTTACATTCGATTTTTGTAGTATGTCTTTAACTAAGTCAACATCTTATTATCTTATCATTTATTGATTCATAGAATGTTGCAAAACCTAAGTGCTTTTGACTTTCAAAACAGAAATTGTCTTTGAATTTTATTCATGGATTTTATTATGGTGCTTCTTCAGTGTGCATGGAGGCTAACTTTGATTATTTTCTCTTAAGATTCATACACATAAAATGGATTTTAAGCTTCAGGGCTGAATAATATTAAAGTATACAATATTTAGATTCTTATTGAAGTTCCTTTTAAATTCTTTCTTTCAATTGTAACGAATACAACACAGCTACTCTCAGCTTCCACACTGATTTCCCTAATGTAATTTCAATGGCAATAAAGTAGAGTGCTTATGAAACTAAAGTCACACGTTCAACTCTGGAGAGGCCTCTTGACTTTGTATACTGGCAAGCTCCAATTGACAACTACCAACTATAACATCAGCTTTGCAGGTGTAAAAACACATTACAGCTTATGAGGATTATTGCTGAAAGGAGAAAGAGGGTATTATATAACATATTAAGTTTATTGGGAAATTGAGACACTCATGCTGTTGAAGCAGCATCTTTACCAATTGTTTTATGTATTCTTTTTTACTGTTTCTACTCCCTGGGGGTTATCTAGGACACTGTTAGTATTTATGGCCACTAGTCTGTGAAAAGTACACAGTGGTCTATATAACTCTACTGAGTGATCATCTAGTGGGAACTTTGTTTGCCAAAGTGAACATCTAAAGAACTGTTTTATCAAACATTTTTTTAGGAGATAGAAGCAAATTTATATGGTTACAAGATAATAAGTTCCTCAAACTGAAACAGGAAGCCTGTGCTGACAAATGTTGAATTTATAACTAAAATTGAGATGCTTCTGTAATAAAAAAAAAAATTAGATTTTTACAGGCAACATAAGCAACATTAGGTACATACCAAAGCTCAATGTATGTTGATCCATATTGTACAACATTAGACTCTGTCTATACTCTATAATCTCTTTATACTCTATATAGATATGGATCCATCTACCATCTATCTATCATCTATCTATCTATCTATCTATCTATCTATCTATCTATCTATCTATCTATCTATCTATCTATCATTGAGAGAGAGAGCAAGAGAGAGAGAGAGAGAGAGAGAGAGAGAGAGAGAGAGAGAGAGAGAGAGAGAGAGAGAGAGAGAGAGCGCTTTGGGAGGGAAATTAGAATACCACCATGAGTCAGAGAAACAGCAAAAATGCATGACTTTCTGGAAGAGGCTAAAAATAGAATTCTGTGCTGTTGTAAATACTGTCATTGGCAAAATTAAGCAGAAGAGATAACTTCTATTGACAGTGTTCTGGTTTGTAATTGGAAATGGAAAATATGTGTGGTTTAAAAACTATCTTTTCTAGATTTGAAACAGTCACCGTTCTACAAATTAAAATGAGAAGTGGAAACCAGCATGATGGTTAAACTTCTCCCACAAATGCATATTGGTGCTAGATTTGCAAAATGATAGAGGGATTGTCTAGGAATTAAATAACATTATAAGTACTGCAGGAGAATCTATATACTTAGGCATATTCTGTGTACAATGTAAAATTACCACTCTGCTTTTTGCAAAATTATATTTACAAATGACTGTTTTGTAAAAGAGGTATAGCCTACACATATCAAATGTATATTGTATTATGAGCTTCCTCTAGACAAAGTCAAATAAGAAGGAAGATTATTCAAAGCTATAGAATGAAGCCTATTCAGACACCCACCAGGTGGTTGTGTAAGACTTTGGAAGGGGAAAGGGTAGTGGTGATGTATCATAGAGGAGAGGAGGAGAAAAATAAAGAACAGCATATTAGTGAAAGCTGATTTAGTTAAATATTATCATATAAAACATGAAACCTACCCAACAAACATTTTTTTCAATAGTTCCATGTATTCCCTGAAATACAGTTACATTGTCACCAAACATAGCATATTGAAATAATTTTTTTCTTAATAAAGAGGGATAATAGAGTAGCTGAATACAGATTGTTCGTATTTGTGTGATATAACTATTATGACAGGAGTTTGAAGGGTTTCTGCTTCCTACATAAAAAATGGCTTGTATACCTGCAAAAAACTTAAACTAAATCAAGTGAGTGATAGGTTTATATAAAACAATCCCTATGTAAGAAGGTGTTTTATTTTAAGCTTGGTCACACTGATTTTATGTTTGGATGATGATTTCCATGAGCTAGGTATAACATTATATCTGCAATGTTAAATATTCTAAGATTCTTTACATGAATTGGCAGTGATAGAGATAGATATGACATAGAAAGGCACAGGTAGTAGTATAGGAATGATAAAGCAAAAAGGATAGCTAGCTAGCTAGCTAGATACATGGATTGATACATAGATACATAGATAGATACATATATTCATAGATGATAGATACACAGATATATAGAAAGATACATAAATACATAGATTCATAGATAGATACATAGGTGATAGATACATAGCTAGATTCATAGATATAAAACATGAATGAAAGGAAGTTATTTTGTGTTCTAGTTACCTTTAATTATCCATTGACTACCCTAATATTATTTGAGAGAAAAGCTGTGATTGAGGAAATCTCTAAATATGATTGTCATGTAGGCATGACTGTGGGAGAAATGTCTTGGTTTTTAATTGCTGCTGAAGGGCCCAGCCCCCTTTAGACATCATCATTCCTGGGTAAGAGTTTAGGGGCTGTATAAGAAATCTAGATAAACATAATAAGCCTGCAATTGAGAGAGCATGCAGTTGTCCCTCTGTGTTTTCTGACATCCCTCTATAATAGACTGTAACCTGTGTGCTGAAATAAAGCCTTTCCTCTTCTATGTTGGTTTGGTCCCATGTGTTTTATCCTAGTAACAGAAAGGAAAATAAATGAACAAAAGGTTTGCTTAAATTTTGTAAACCAGGAATGTCTTTAAGGTCAACTTGGTTTGTTGTTGTTGTTGTTGTTGGTGGTGGTGTTGTTCAATTATTCTCATATGTGTAGCTCTTTTCTTTCAAGTACTACCAATTGTTGAAAGCCAGGGAATGCCAAGGTACTTCTGGAGATGTTATTTTTGTCTTAAAAAACTTAAACCTTAATCATGGCCTATGAGGTACCACTATAATGCTCTACTTCTGTACCAGTGTATGTTGAGAAAACTGGATGATACTGAGTATAGAAGAATATTTACATGGTGAATTTAAAGTCAAGATTTCATTATTACATTGAGATATGTTTTATTAATTTCTGTCTTTAAATGACAAAATGTTTCATGTAAACAATTTATACCAGCAGTCACAAAGTTATACGTTATTAAAATAAATTCTTTAATTATTTACATGAGAAAAATCACCAAGTAGCTTAAAAATTGTTTATTGCTGATGTTTCTAGAAATTTCTTTGAAGTTTGTATTCATCATTTTCTGCTTTTAATGTTATATTTTATAATATATGTATGTATCCTTAAATAATATATTTTTTCATTTACTTTTTTGAGAAAAGTTTCTGAAGTCACATTACTTATTCCTCTGTGATTTATATATTTCCTTTAACATAATAATTAAAACTCACTTCACAGATGAGCACATAGTTAATTTTATTTTCATAATTATGTGTGTACTATTATTCAAAGAGCAAAATGTGGACTATCTATCTATCTACAATATGCTAAGATTACTATTTTGTCTTCTTTTCATTATTTTGATGATGTTTTTCTTTTTCTTTTTTTCATGGAAACAATTTCTTAGGATATTGAGAAAATTTCAGGTTATGATGAGTACATACCCCTATTCTTAGAGTGCTGATAATACTTTTTATTTTCTAGAGTATTTTCAAAGGGTCACAACTTAATCCTCAGTGCTTTCTTTTAATGCTTGTCCTTTGATGGATGTATTTATATATTTCTAGTATAAAAGTTTTGTCAATATCATGACTTTTATAACATATCCCATTATGTTTTTCAGTCTCTGGAGCGCTGGTTCAGTGGTTAGGAATATTTGCAGGCAGCCTAAACTCAGTTCCAATAAGACACATAGTGTGTCATAACTACTTATAACTGTAATTCAAAGGACCTCTTATGACCTCCAGGTACCCCAACATGTATAGCATTCATTCATACATTTATATATAAATGCAAATAATAAAATAAAACTTTAAAATATATTTCAATATACTTTTACTTTTATAATATTGTACATAGTTGGTATTTTATGATAAATTATCTTTCATATGCTTTTATACATGACACTTAACTCAAAATTTGGTTTCATCCTAAGGCTACCTTACTGGTAGGTGGAAATTATTTTAACTTAAGATGCATGCTTATTTATCAACAACATGCCTTGTAAATATCATTTTTCATATTTGTGATTTTTCTTCATATATTTGAGAACATTTATTTCTAAATTTAGTAATTTATGGTTGATTGTAAGTAGTTGCTTTTTGTCTTCTCAAGGTGGAATACTCATCAATACAATAAAGCATATATTGTTTTAGAAGAAACAAGTAACAGCAAGCAAAAGAAAATTGAAAAGCATATATTTTAGAACAGAAGATATAACAGTACCTATTTCCACGGATTATATAAATGTGTAGACAGAAATTTGTAAGAGATCTACTTCCCCAAATATATAACTAAAGGTGATAAATGTGTCAAATATTTTTTAATTTTATTGGTTATTTTGTTTATTTACATGTCAAATGTTATCTCCTTTCCCAGTTTCCTCTCTAAGAACCACCCATTCTAACCCCTCTCCCTGCTTCCACTAGAATGTTCCCCAGTCACACCCCAATCCTACCCCACAACCCTAGCATTTCCCTACACTGAGGCATCAAGCCTTCACAGGACCAAGGGCCTCCTCTTCCTTTGATGCCAAACAAGGCCACCCTCTGCTACATATGCAGCTGTAGCCATGCCCTCCATGTGTATTCTTTAGTTGGTAGTTTATTCCCTGGGAGCTCTAGAGGGGTTCTGGTTGTTCTTCCTATGGGGTTCAGCTCCTTCAGTCCTTTCCATAACTCCTCCATTGGGGTTCCACTGTTCAGTCTGATATTTGGCAATAAGCATCCATATCTGTATTGGTCAGATTCTGGGAAAGCCTCTCAGGAGACATCTATATCAGGCTCCTGTCAGCAAGCACTTCTTGGCATCTGCAATAGTGTCTGAATTTGGTGGCTGCATATGGGAGGGATCCCCTGGAGGGTCATTCTCTGGAGGACTTTTCCTTCAGTTTCTACTCTCCTCTTTGTCCCTATATTTCTTTAGACAAAAGCAATTTTGGGTTAAAATTTGAAAAGGGTGGTTTGCCTCAACCCTCAACTGGAGGCCACTTCTAAACTCTGGATACAGCCTCTATAGCTTCTCTATCCCCTTTGATGGGTATTTCAGCTAATGTCATCCCCATTGGGTCCTGGAAGCCTCTTGCTTTCCTGGTATCGAGAACCTTCTGGTGGCTTCCCAAAGTTTACCATCTTCCACTGCTACACACCTCTGTCCAATTTTCTAACCCTCTGTACATCTCTCCTGTCTCCTTTCACACCTGATCCTGCCCCCACTTTCCTCTCCCCATCCATACTTTCTCCCAAGTGCTGCCCACCCTCTACCTCCATGATTATTTTGTTTCCCCTTCTAAGTAGGACTGAGGCATCCATACTTTGGTCTTCCTTCTTCTTGACTTTCATATGGTCTGTAAGTTGTATCATGGGTATTTCTAGCTTTGTTCCTAATATCTACTTTTCAATGAGTACATACCATGTGTGTTCTTCTGTGACTGAGTTATCTCACGCAGGATATTTTCTATTTCTATACATTTGCCTGAGAATTTCTTGAAGTAATTGTTTTTAATGATATCGTAGTACTCCATACTGTAAATGTACCACATTTTCTGTATTTATTTTTCTGTGTAGTAATATCTGGGTTGTTTCCATCATCTGGCTATTATAAATAAGGCTGCTATGAACATAGTGTAGCATGTGTCCATGTTATATGTTGGAGCATCTTTTGGTTATATGCCCAGTAGTGGTATAGCTGGGTCCTCAGGTAGTAAGTACTATGTCCAATTTTCTGAGGAACCGCCAGACTGATTTCCAGAGCAGTGGTGCCAGCTTGCAATCCCACCAGCAATGGAGGACTGTTCCTCTTTCTCCACATCCTCACAGGCATCTTCTGTCACCTGAGTTTTTGATCTTAGCCATTCTGACTGGTGTGAGGTAAAATCTCAGGGCTGTTTTGATTTTTGTTTCTTTGATGACAAAGGATGTTTCATACTTCTTTAGGTGTTTCTCAGCTATGTAGAATTCTGTTTAGTTCTGTATCCCAATTTTTAACAGGGTTATTTGGTTATCTGGAGTCTAATTTCTTGAGGTCTTTGTACACTTTGGATATTGGCCCTCTATCTGATATAGGGTTGGTAAAGATCTTTTCCAAACTGTAGATTGCCATTTTGTCCTATTGGCAATGTCCTTTGCATTACAGAAGCTTTGGAATTTTATGAGATCACATTTGTTGATTGTTGACCTTAGGGTATAAGTCATTGGTGTTCTGTTCAGGAAATTTTCCCCTGTGCCCATGTGTTCGAGGCTCTTCCCCACTTTGTCTTCTATTAAATTCAGTGTATATGGTTTTATATGGAGGTCCTTGATCCACTTGGACTTGAGCTTTGTACAAGGAAATAAGACTGGGTCAATTTGTATTCTTCTATATGCAGACCTCCACTTAACCCAGCACCATTTGTTGAATATGCTTATTCCACTGGGTTGTTTTAGCTGCTTTGTCAAAGATGAAGTGACCATAGCTGTGCAGGTTAATTTCTAGGTTTTAAATTCTATTCTATTGATCTACATGTCTGTCTTGTACCAATACCATGTGCTTTTTATCACTACTGTTCTATAGTAGAGTTTCAGATATGTTGATTTCCCCTAGAAGTTCTCTGTTTTTTTTTTTATTGAATATTGTATTTATTTACATTTTGGATGGCTTCCCTTTTCCCCATTTCTCCTCCCTAGAAACCTCTTATCACACCACCCTTTCTCCTTTTCTCTAATTGTTGAAATATATTTTGTTTTTTTTGTTGTGATGAATGAATTTAAGAATTGCTCTATCTCTGTGAAGAATTGAGTTGGAATTTTGATGAGATTGCATTGAGTCTTTAGATTGCTTTGGTAAGATGGACATTTTTACTATGTTAATTTGGCCAATTCATGAGCATGGGAGTTCTTTTCATCTGACATCTTAAATTTCTTTCTTCAGAGACTTGAAGTTCTTGTCATACAGATCTTTCACTTGCTTGGTTAGAGTAACTCCAAGGTATTTTATGTTATTTGTAACTATTGTAATGGGTGTCATTTTCCTAATTTTTTTCTCAGACTGAGTAGAGGAAGGGTACTGATTTGTTTGAGTCAATTTTATATCCGGCCACTTGGCTGAAGCTGTTTATAAGCTGAAGGAGTTCTCTGCTGGAATTTTTGGGGTCACTTAAGTATCATTTGCAAATAGTGATATTTTGATTTCTTCCTTTCCTGTTTGTATCCCTTTGGCCACCATTTGTTGTGTAATTGCTCTGGCTAGGACTTCCAGTACTATATTGAATATGTAAGGAGAGAGTGGGCAGCCTTGTCTAGTCCCTGATTTTAGTGAGATTGCTTCAAGTTTCTCTTCATTTAGTTTGATATTGCCTAAAGCCTTGCTGTATATTGCTTTTACTATGTTTAGGTATGGACCTTAAATTCCTGATCTTTCCAAAATTTTTACCATGAAGGGAAGTTGAATTTTGTCAAATGCTTTCACAGCATCTAGTGAGATGATTATGTGGTTTTTTTTTTCATTGAATTTGTTTATGTAGTGAATAACGTTGATGGATTTCTGTATATTGAACCATCCCTGCAATCCTGGGATTAAGCCTACTTGATCATGATGGACAATTGTTTTGATGTGTTCTTGCATTCAGTTTGTAAGAATTTTATTGAGTATTTTTGCATCTATATTCATTAAGAGATTGGTCTGAAGTTCTCTTTCTTTGTTGGGTCTTTGTGTGGTTTAGGTATGAGTGTATTTGTGGCTTCATAGAACAAATTGGGTAGTGTTCCTTCTGTTTCTATTCTGTGGAATAGTTTGGAGAGAATTGGTATTAGGTCTTCTTGAAGGTCGGATAGAATTCTGCACTAAAACCATTCAGTTCTGGAAGTTTTTTGGTGGGGAGACTTTTAATGATTACTTCTGTTTCTTTAGTGGTTATGGAACTGTTTAGATGGTTTATCTGCTCCTGATTTAACTTTGGTACCTGGCATCTGTCTAAAAAATTATCCATTTTATCCATATTTTATGGTTTGGTTACGTATAGACTTTGTAGTAAGATCTTATAATTTTTTTTAATTTCTTAGGGTTTTTTTTGTTATGTCTCCCTTTTCATTTCTAAGTTTGTTAATTTGGAAACTGTCTCTGCCCCCTCTGGTTATCTATCTTGGTTTAACTATCTTGCTGATTTTCTCAAAGTACAAGCTCCTGGTTTTGTTGATTCTTTATATAGTTTTCTTTTTTTCTACTTGGTTGATTTCAGCCCCATTTGATTATTTTCCACCATCTACTCGTCTGTGTGTTTTTGCTTTGTTTTTTTGTTTTTTTGTTTTTTTTTTTTCTAGAGATTTCAGACGTGGTTGTTATGCTGCTAGTGCACTCTTTCTAATTTCTTTATGGAGGCATTCAAAGCTCTGAGTCTTCTTTTTAGTACTGCTTTCATTGTGTCCCATAAGTTTGTTGTGCCTTCATTTCATTAAATTCCAGGAAGTCATTATTTTTTTTTTATTTCTTCCTTGACAATTATCATTGTATAAAGAATTCAGCCTCCATGGGTATTGGGATTTCTATTGTTTTTGTGGTTTTTGAAGATCCTTTCTCAGCATCTAGTGACCAGCTTTACTCTGGGGTGATCTGATAGGATGCATGGGATTATTTCAATCTTCTTGTATCTGTTTGAGGCTTGTTTTGTGACTGATTATATGGTCAATTTTGGAGAAGGTACCATAAGGTCTTGAGAGGAAGGCATATTTCTTTGTTTTAGGATGCAATAGATATCTGTTAAATCCATTTGGTTCATAACTTCTGTTAGTTTCACTGTGTCTCTGTTTAGTTTCTGTTTCCACGAACTGTCCATTGATGAGAGTGGGGTGATGAAGACGCCCACTACTATTCTGTGAAGTTCAATGTGCATTTTGAGCTTTAGAAAAGTTTCTTTTATGAATGTGGGTGCCGTAACATTTGTGGCACACATGTTCAGAATTGTTGAAAGTTTTTCTTTTGATAAGTATGAAATATCCTTCCTCATTTTTTGATAACTTTTGGTTGAAAGCCGATTTTATTCAGTATTAAAACGGGTACTCCAGCTTGTGTCTTGGGACCATTTATGTGAAAGATGTTTTTTCCAGCCTTTCACTTTGAGATAGTGTCTGTCTTTGTAACTGAGGCATGTTTCCTGTATGTAGCAAAATGCTGAGTCCTGTTTATCCAGTCTGTTAGTCTATGTCTTTTTATTGGGGTATTGAGTGCATTGATGCTAAGAGGTATTAAGGAAAAGTGATTGCTGCTTTCTGTTATTTTGTTGTTGTTGTTGTTAGAAGTGGAATTAAGTTTGTGTGGCTATCTTCTTTTGGGTTTGTTGAAAGAAGATTAATTTCTTGTTTGTTTTTTGGAGTAATTACCTTCCTTGTGTTGGAGTTTTCCATCTATTATTTTTGTAGGGCTGGATTTGTGGAAAGATATTTGGTTTAGTCATGGAATATCTTGGTTTCACCACCTATGGTAACTGAGAGTTTTGCTGGTTATAGTAGCCTGGGCTGGCATGTTTGTTGTCTTAGAATCTGTACGACATCTGCTCAGGATCTTATGGCTTTTAGAGTCTCTGTTGAGAACTTTGCTGTAATTCTGATAGGTCTGCCTTTATGTATTACTTGACCTTTTTCCCTTACTACTTTTAATATTCTTCTTTATTCTATGCATTTGGTGTTTTTTGATTATTATGTGATGAGAAAAATTTATTTTCTGGTCCAGTCTATTTGGAGTTCTGTAGGCTTCTTGTATATTCATGGGCATCTCTCTCTCTAGGATAGGGAATTTTCTTCTATAATTTTGTTGAAGATGTTTACTTGCCCTTTGACTTAAGAATCTTCACTGTCTTCTATTCCTATTGTCCTTAGATTGGTCATGAATTTTCTGGATGTTTGGGGTTAGGAGCTTTTTGCATTTTGTGTTTTCTTTGATTTTTGTGTCAATGTTTTCTAGGGTATCTTCTTGTATTCTGTTGGTGATGATTGAATCTTTGACTCCTAATATTTCCTAGGTTCTCTATCTCCAGGGTTGTCTCCCATTGTAATTTCTTTATTGTTTCTATTTCAATTTTTAGATATTGGATGATTTTGTTCAATTCCTTCACCTGTTTGTTAGTATTTTCCTGTATTTCTTTAAGGGATTTATGTGTTTCCTGTTTATGGTCTTCTACCTGTTTACCTATGTTCTCTTTTCTTTCTTTAAGGGAGTTATTTATGTCATTCTTAAAGTCCACTATCATCATTATGAGATGTGATTTTAAAACAGAATCTTGCTTTTCAGGTGTGTTCGTGCATCCAGAACTTGCTGTGGTGGAAGAACTGGGTTCTGATGATTCCAAGTAAACTTGGTTTTTGTTGCTTATGTTCTTGTGCTTGCCTCTTGCCATCTTGTTATCTGTGGTTTTGCTGTCTCTGACTGGAATTTGTCCCTTCTGTGAGCCTGTGAGCCTTTAGTCTTAGGTGTGTCAGCATTCCTGTAATCTTTGTTGTGCTAGCACTCCTGGGAGACCTGCTCTCTCTGGATGGGACTGAAGTGCAGGTCTAAACTGGGGTTTGTACAGTTGTGGCAAAGTAAGAACTGGTTTCAGATGATAACCAGAAAGATCCTGTCCCTGGCTGCTCTGAGGTTTCTGGTTCATGTGTACTCTTGGCAGGTCCTACTTGGGCCTTGTATTTGTGCAGCAGTGGTGGTCTCACCTGTCATCTTTGATGTGTTAGCATTCCTGGGAGACCTGTTCTCTTTGGGTGGGACTGGGGTACAGTGTGGGATTGGGGTTTGGATAGCTGTGGCTCAGGGTTAGGCCTGGGCGCAGGTGAAAACCAGAAGGATTCTCTTCATGTCAAACATTTTTAATAAATAAAAGTGTTATCAAATCAGATTCATGTATACTTTTCAATAAACAAATAGGAGATTAAATTAAGAGACAAATCTATTTATAAAATAACACCAAGAAGAATTTTAAAAACTAAGAATAAATTTTACTAAGTGCAATGAACATTTTAAACTGAAAACTGGAAAGGTTTGTTGACAGAAATTTACATTCTACAAGAATCAAGGGATCTCTTTATCGATCAAAAAATGTAAAAATGTTCACTTTAAGATAGTAATATTCTGCAGTTTTGCTTATTGCCTGAAAAGGCTGCAAGCTACAATTCTTTCTGTTTTATTTATTTATTTATTTATTTATTTATTTATTACTTTAATGTAGAAGTTGATCAACTGATTATTATATCTGGAGAAAAGTGCAAGTAATTCAGGATGAGCCACAGAAGCAGATTATTTATGATATCAAGAAAACGCAAAACTGATGAACCTGAATTCATGACATCACAAGTTTTTGTGATGTGAAGAACATTAGTGAAATACATGAGGAGATTATGTTTATCATTCACTTATGTGACAAGGAACTTGTATACAGAATGCATAAAAGGATCTTAAAACTTGGGAATATGAAAAAAATAGTTCCACAAGCACTTGTGTGAAATGGTAAAAGAGCCAACTATGGTATTGAAAAGATGGTCAATATCTTAATTCCTTAAGGATTTGTGAACTGAAACCACAATCAAATATCCCTTTCTACAATGACAATATAAAAATAGTCAACAATGTGAGACAGCAAGAGTTCAGAGAAATGGGTCCTCTCATGCATTGTTGCTGGAAATACAAAATGGTTTGACTGCTTTGGGACACAGTTTAGTACATTCTCAAAGTATTAAATATAGATGTGTCATGCAATAGGATAATTCTTATAAGGACAAACAGTACATAGGTGCAATGGTTCAAAGCAAAGTTATTCATGACAGACACACATTGCAAATATTATTAAACATTCAATAAGATTATGCATAGTGAAACAAAATGCAGAGTAGTTACTCAAGGGAGTCATTTAGCCATAACAATAGCTTTAACTCTGAAACATGCTACTTTACTGATACCTGTGCTAACTGAAAAAAAACCTCCTGTATAAAGAAGCATATAATTAATTATTACATTATATAAAATGATCATAGTAGGTAGGAAAGGAAACTACTAAGGGAGTAACTTTTAGAAGTAATAAATATGTCCTAAAAGTAGATTGTCATGGTAATGACTAAGTTCTGTCAATATATCCCCACACTATGTAATTTTGAAGGTTGGGTTCATGGTAGGTAGACATGCTCCAGCAAGGCTGTTATAAGGAAAAGCAGCTGGCTCTTGTTAAGCATGCATTAGGCACTTGTATGCTTAGCATTTCTGAGTGACTTACCAACTAAGATAATGTGACAAGGTAAATCTGAAGACACATTAAGCATGAAGAGTACATCAACACTGTGGTGGCAATACAGTTGCAGCAATTAATAGCTAATATAAAGACATTTAACAACAATGTCTCAGTTTTAGCTGTTAGTTTCCTGTGGAAAACACTGAAGTTTTTTGGTCTATTGAAAAAAGGTAATTAAAACTTTTTTCTTTTGCAAAACACTTTTGTTTTATTATTATTTTGGTTGTGTTAATTTGTTTGGAAGGGGAACTGCACTGCTGGTGGCTATCAGTGGACAATTTGGCAGTAGTTGGTTCTAGTTCTTTGCTTCTACCCTGTGGTTAGGTAGCAAGCTCAGGTCATCAGGATTGATAGCAAGTGACTTTGTCTACTGAGCCATCTTGTTGAACCTGCAAATGAATTTTAGTGTATACTTGGTTCCACGTTCTTTCTTTTTTCTTTTTCTTTCCTTTTTAAATTTTGTTTGCTAAATTGATGGGTCAAAAATATTTTTCAATTTTTAAATAAGCTTTTCATCTTACACAGAGACGAATAAAGTAAAAAATGTCTAGGGAAGTCATTATACATCTATCTTCAAGTCAATCTTTTCCTTTTTTTTAACTTCTGCAAGCTTATCCATAAATTGTAAAATATCTTAGCAGTTGGAAAATAAACTGGCTTTTTGTCCCATTAATATAGGACCAGTTAACTGTCTTTGTTGGAAGTTGAGTAACAACAATATTAATAATTAATTTCATGGAAAGAAAATAGAGATGCCAAATTGATTTAACAATTATTTATTGAGATCATTTCATGTGCAAGATGCTGAGCTAGTAGATGTGAAAGAAGAAAAGGCACAGTTGTTCTTTCCATGGATCTGCTGTTTAATCAAGGAGGCAGACTACACACAGTCAGAGGGTGGAAGCCTGATTGGACTTGACAGATTTCCAAGTGCTAGTGAAATTGAATGTTGATGCCGGACTCAAGATAGTTTATGGACTCTTCTGAAAAGAGTGAAAAATTGGAGGGAAATCCCCAAAATTGAGTGTTAGTCATTTGTGACTTTCAAGGTTTTGAGTGACTCACTGAACTTTTATGGTCAGTATCTAGCACAAACAAGTTTCTAACTCTACATGTTGCATAATCCTCCCTGACTTCCTAGAGCCTAGAATCTTTGACCAGAAGCTTACAATGTATTTTCAAATACAAAAGAATACTTACCAATGACTTAGAATTAGCAGCTTTAAAAAATGTATTTGATTTTTCAGGGTTACTTTAAAATTGTTGCTCAGAGCTTATCTGAGTAAAAGCAATCTCTTCCTCCTCCTCCTCCTCCTCCTCCTCCTCCTCCTCCTCCTCCTTCTCCTCCTCCTCCTCCTCCTCCTCCTCTTCTTCCTCTTCCTTCTCCTCCTCCTCCTCCTCCTCCTCCTCCTCCTCCTCCTCCTCCTCCTCCTCCTCCTCCTCCTCTTCTTCTTCTTCTTCTTCTTCTTCTTCTTCTTCTTCTTCTTCTTCTTCTTCTTCTTCTTCTTCTTCTTCTTCCTCCTCCTTCTCCTCCTCCTCCTTCTCCTCCTCCTCCTTCTCTTTCTCCTTCTTCCTCTTCTTTTCCCATCTTGATCAGAGTAGAAGGTAGATTTCTGCTGATATAACATAATATCACATCACATCATATACAACACAACATAATATGACAAAATCCCCATATCTATTTTTCTAAAGTTTCCTGGCTGTGGCTAGTCTTTCCAGGAGCTGTGTCTAACTCCTATAGGCAGCAGAAATTTTCAAGTTATACAAACACCTTCTAAATCCTCCACAGCTAGAGCTGAGGATGGGAAATATCTATAGGACCATTGGGCACTAACATTAGCCTTGCCATCCATTTGAAAGCACACACTACTAAGCAGCTGCAGCAGGTGGCAGTGGTTATGCTAAGAAGATAATTGTAAAATTTTACTGAGCATCATCAAATAAGACTGGACTAATGAGACATTACATGTTTATTGATGGAAATAAGATAGTGTGAGGGCAAATTATACTATAAAATTACAGAGTAATTGCTCTTCCAAGCTAATTCATCCATTGAAGTGACTTGCTAGTTATAAGTTCTCTGTACATTTTAATTTTGACAAATTTTTTTTTAAAAATTCTGTATAACAAAACTGAAACTATTAGAATAATGGTTAAAAATTGTTGGTTCCGGTTTGCAATGTCTATCATATTTCTAAAATGAACATTTATATAAAAATTGATAATCAGCTTAATGGTCAATCTCAAATGAAATTTAACTCTAGCATATGGCATAATTATAAAAATATCTGTATGTATGTGAAAGGGAATGAGAGAGAGACGGAGAGAGTGAGAGAAGAGAGACAGACTAACAGAGACAGAGAGATAGAGACACAGAGACATAGAGGGAGGGAGGGAGGGAGGGAGAAAGAGAGGAGACAATGAAAACATTTTTAATCATTAATCTCTAGGAAGTTTAGCCACAGATGTTGTCTCTTTTATTTTTTAATATATGAAATTATTATAGCATGATATATCATAAAATATGAATATACTTTATTAGATAATATAGCCATAATAAAAATATTGAAGAAAATATGTACAGCATTTTATCAGAAAAATTCTAGGTGTGAATGATATTCAAATTAATACACAAAATGTTATGGCTTTGAAATTTAAAATTTCAATCATACTCCAAAACTCGAATGAGAAAGTATACTGTATTTTAAATGTAACAACTGGCAAAACATTAACTTTAATGCACAACGAGGAATGTCATACACTTTATTTCAGAAATTTAAATTAAAGCAGGCATAAAAACAGGTACAAAAATTTTAAAGAAAAAAGGTGTCCCATAAATATAAAAGAATGGCTAACTACACTAAATTACTATTCAACATTCTTATATTATCCTTTAGTTTGTTATCATGAGTGAATTAATGAAGGTGGCAGTAATCAAATAACACAGGAAATGAAATCCATGCCTCACAATGTATGAAAATATTTAAAACGAGATACACATCACCACCTAATAATGAATATCAGACCTAAAATTTAAAATCAATCATAAATACAAACATAGCTGGATTAAAAATTAAACATGTATTTATGTCCACATATATGTATGCCCATAATCACTAAAGTAGTATTTATGAATTTATGAATATTATTTATGAATGGAGGTAATATAGTCTCCTGGTGGGATTCAGAAGGTTTGATGAACTCATGAGCCTGCAGATGTGCAATATAGCAGGCACAGCCCTAAGATTGGTGACCTTTGTGTGAGCCTCAAGCAGTTTTGTGGTAATGATTTGAGGTCAGGTTGGAGTGAGTGTTCACAGCACATTTCCACTAAAACATCAAATATAATTTTGTTAATTTTTGTGTGACATCTGCATACATTTATATATTAAATGTCCATTGGAAGATATGGATTTTTATATTACTCATATAATTGCTCTGTTTTACCATAATATTCCATACTAATTTTATGCATCACAAACCTCCCAAGCTTTGATCTACAAGATGACTCAGTGAACAGTTTTATGGTGTTGGTAAGCATTGGTCTCTATCTATCTGCTTTCCTATCTGCTTTCCTGTTGTGTGAATATACACAATTAAAACATTTTTTCAGGGCTGCTTCATAGGGTGTTAGGGAAAACTGATGATTTCAGATGAGGCTTATGAATATTCTGCTCAAAGCAATCTTTATCCACCCTCTTCTTGTGACCTAAACCACATTAAAACATTTTGGTTAATAACATGTCTTCACTAAAATATACTTTAGAAAGAAGGAAAACAAAATTTTTTAAAAATTTCATTCTATTTAATTTCTATATTTGTTTTTTATTGTTCTTTTTACATTTCAAATGTTGTCCCCCTTCCCTGTTTCACTTCTGCAAACATCCATCCCTTCCTCCATCGCCCAGTCTCTATGAGGGTGCTCACCCACCCACTCACCTAGGGATCCATCTCATGTGCAGACACCAAACTCAGACACTATTGCTGATGCCATGAAGCACTTGCTAACAGGAACCTGGTATAGCTGTCCCCCGAGAGGCTCTATGAGAGCCTGATCAATACAGATGAGGATGCTCTCAGCCAACCATCAGACTGAACACTGGGACCCCAATGGAGAAGTTAGGGGAAGTACTGAAGGGGATTGCAACTCTACAGGAAGAACAACAATATCAACTAACTGGATCCCCCCAACCCCAGGGACTAAAACAAGGAATTTTTAACTCTATCATTTGCAAACTTAGTGCCCGAGTTGCATTGCTTGTCTCAGCAAGATTTAGAGTCTAAAGTCCTGTCCTGTGTCTTCAGTAGCTGAATGGAGAACCCAGACATCTAGGATAAACAGATGTTCTATCCCTAGCAGGAATGAAGTTGGACTCTTCATGGCCAGGGGTGAGTGTTAGAAGGGTTGGAAGGGGCTGAGGGGCTCTGAAAAAAAGTCATTACTGATTACTGGACTGCTCAGGCTCTCAAATGCTCTTCAGGACAGGATTGTGTATAGAATCAGAAGTTCCCTTAGAACTCATTTTATTCACAACACATGATTTAAAATTCTTTAAATATGAACTTTAGGTCATCACATATCATGGAGCAAAGTTCTGTTTCAGAAGAATAAAGCCATAGCAAACAAGGTTAGCTAAATACTATTTATTTAAATTTATTTGAATAGTTCTCTTTAGGTATGGTATCCTTCTTTTAATCATTTTTAACCTTTTGGTTTAAGAAAAAATTATTAGAATGATGCATACTACAATAACAACCACATTAGGTGATATTAAGGTCACAGAACATCTTTTAAATAATAAATAGAAGTAAGGTACTACTGTCTAAAACCAAGAAATTCTATTACATCTATGTGGGGCGGTGGGCTGTGAGAAGCAACTGGGTGCTGGGTTGAGCATAAGCCTGGAACCCAGGACCCTTACTGGACAGCACGAGTTAGGCTCTGCTCCCAGGCCCTGGTTCTTTTCATTTAGCTTCAGCCCTCCACAGCCCCACCCACAGAGAAGACTATGGCCATCAGTCACCAGGAACAGTGTCTCAGGCTCTCCCACATGCAGATGAGGTATCTCCAAGCTCTCAGACCAAGCCAATAGGTGTTATCTGCTGCCAGACCCTAACCCACCCTGAAACTGTATATAAGGGCTCTATTTAGGGGGAGTAAAGTGCTTGAGAATCATCCTGGTGTCCGAGAGTTTCTGTCACAAGAGCTGAAACATTTGGGGAGAGATATGGTCTCCCGGAACCTGCCTGGGACACAAAGCTGCCTCCTTGCCAGCTAGCCAACGACCCAGCCAGGGCCTGGCCAGCTCAGTGTGGAGAGACAGGTGCAGCACCTAGGAGTCACCCGACAGCAGTGAGCCAGCAGAGGCAGCAGCAGGGGCAGGCAATCTCCCCTTCCTGCCTGCACTCTGTGCCCTTTGGCCCGGGCCTCCCGCACCACACCAGGCCAGCCGGAGACTGATGAACAGTGGAGACATGGGCGGAGGCAGCAGCAGAGACAGTAGCGAACCCTTCCTGTTCTCGCCCTGTCCCCAGCCGGGAGATCATGGGAAGCCCTCAGAAACAAGGGACCCACACATTACTAATTACCACACATCTACTAATTAAAGACCAAAAATTGGTACTTAATACAACTTTAATGCTTAAAAAGAAATATCAACTTTTAGTTTTCAACCTATTTCCAATCACATTCATTAATCATAAACATTATAAAAGTATTCGATTAAGTCAACTGTTAATTCTGAGATCAACTCTGATTGCAAAGGAAGTTCAAGACAAAGTTTCTCTTTCTTTTTAAATTACTATATTTAATAATTTTTTACAGTCCAGTCATTATTCCCCTTCTGGTCTGCCCTCTGACAGTTCCTCATCCCATTCCTCTGCCCCCATCTCCAAAAGGATGTCCCCACCCCACACGCCACCCCACCCCTCCTCACACCCTGGAGCCTCAAGTCTCTTGAGGGTTAGGCATGTCTTCTCTCACTGAGGCCAGACCAGGCAGTCACCTGCTGTATATGTGATGGGGGAATTGGAACAGCTAGTGTAGGTTGCCTGGTTGGTGGCTCATTGTCTGAGAGATGTCAGGGGTTGGGGTTAGTTGAGACTGCTGGTCTTTGTATGGGGTTGCTCTCCTTCTCAGCTTCTTCCAGCCTTTCCCTCATTAAACCACTGGAGTCCCCAACATTAGCCTATTGATTAGTTGCCTTTGTTTCAATCTACTGCTTGTTGGGCCTCTCTGAGGGCAGCTATGCTAGGCTCCTCTCTGTAAGCACACAGTAGTATCAGTAATAGTGTCAGATCTTGGGGTCTCCCCTTGAGATGGATCCCTATTTGGGCCAGTCACTGGAACTCTTTCCCTTCATCTTTTCTCCATTTTTGTTCTGGCATTTATTGTAGACAGGAATAATTCTGGGTCAAAGTTTTTGACTATGGGGATCCTCCACTTGATGCCATGTTTTTCTACTAGAGGTGGACTCTACAAGTTCCCTGTCCCCACTGTTGAGCCTTTCATCCAAGATCCCCCCTTTGTGTTCTGGAAGTCTTTCACCTTCAAGGTCTCTGGTACATTCTAGAGGTCCCCCCCCCCCCGCAACCTCCCACCTTCTGAGGTTACCTATTTCCATTCCTTCTGCTGGCCATCAGGGATACACTCCTTTTACCTCCCAATATTGGTCATGTTCCTCTTTTCCCATCAGCTTGAACTTGGGCCCTTCAGCTTGTTAACCTTCTTGAGTTCTGTGGATGGTATCCTGGCTAGTCTGTATATTTTTGCTAATGTCCACTTATTAGTGAGTACATACCATTCATGTCCTTTAGGGTCCCAGTTACCTCACTCAGGATGATATTTTCTAGTTCCATCTATTGCCAGAAAAAGTAATGATGTTCTTGTTCTTAATTCATGAATAATATTCCATTGTGTAAATGAACCACATTTTCTGTATATATTCTTCTGTTGTGGGACATCTGAGTTGTTTCTAGCTTCTGGCTATCATAAATAAGGCCACTATGAACATTGTGGAGCATGTGCCTCCATGGCATGGTGGGGTAATTTTTGGGTATGCTCAAGAATGGTATAGCTGTCACCTTTCACAAAACTCAACTCCAAGTAGATCAAGGACCTCAACATAAAACCAGTTACCCATAATCTAATAGAAGAGAAAGAGGGAAAGAGCCTTGAACTCATTAGCATGGGTGGAAATTCCCTCAACAGAACTTCAGTGGCTCAGGCTCTAAGATCAAGAATGGATAAATAAGACCTTATGAAACTGAACAGCTCCTGTAAGGCAAAGGGCATAGTCAATAGGACAAACTGGTAATCCACAGATTGGGAAAAAAATCTTTACTAACCCCACATCCGATAGAGGACTAATATCCAAGATGAAGAAAGAACTCAAGAAGTTAATCTCCAGAAAATGAAACAACCCAATCAAAAATGTGGTATAGAACTAAACAGGAGACTTCACAACAGAGGAATCTTGATGTGCTAGGAAGCACTTAAAAAATGTTCAAAGTCCTTAGTGACGGGAGAAGTTCAATCAAAAGACCTTGAGATTCCACCTCAAACCAGTCAGAATGGCAAAGATCAATATTCAGGTGACAGCACATGTGGGTGAGAATGTAGAGAAAGAGAAACACTTCTCCACTGCTAGTGGGATTGCATCTGGAAATCAATCTGGAGGTTCCTCAGAAAATTGAAAGACAACGTTTCTTTACACCTTGACAGAACAAATATAAAGAAGGCAAGGTACATATACACAGTTTGATAATTTTTAATTTTATATCTGTATAAGCTTAAAACAAAAGAAATAAAAAAATCCTGTTGACAATTAAAAACTTTCAGGTACATCTTGGAAAAAGAACATATGATTGGCAGCCAGGGCATCTGCTCTACCCTTTGCTCTGCACTCTGTGAACTGTATTTTAATAAACCTTAAGCAGAGATTATATTATCAGTTGAGTAGCCAAACTTCAAATGAGAGCAGGCATGCCTAATCAGCATGTCCCTTAAAGTGTTTGACTACTAATGTTTCAAAACACACGTATGACTATTGGTCTAATCTGCATCAGTTGGACATTCTAGTTGCTAGTGTGTCTTAAAGTTATTTTTATAACAATGTAAGGACGTTTTGATACTCTCTGATCTACACTCTTATTCTTATTAGTTCACTTTTACACTTTTTATCATTAATCTTTAATTCTGCAGTCTCGGTGTTACAACTTAACAAGGAGTCCTCAATATTTGAGTAAAAGATATTCTCTCATGTTTAAAAAGTCACTTCTAGTGTACAACTTTGTAAGGTTATTTAACTATTTATTGCTTAGTTTATTCCTTAGAAATTTAATTATGCTGATGGACAAGTCAAGAAGAAAACAAAACGAAATGGCTCAAATAAATGTTGGTGATAACACCATCATTGCAGTGGCCTAGACCTGATGTACTTGCTGACAGGTAGTCCATTTACTCTAAATTTGATTTCTTGTGTCATTTTCTTCAACTGGAAGTAGATTACAAAGCCAACAGGTTTGTACCCTTTAGTTTGTTGGTACCCTTCCACATGTGAACAGATACAATATAAAAAGATACCTTTTTTTGTAATTGGCCATTTGATAGAAAAACACTGTTCTGATTTTTAAAAATGGAAAGAAAAAGGACTTTCCAGTAAAAAGTAAGCATGCTTCGATTAAGTTTTCTCTACTTGGGTAGAATTAACAGATGTGAAATATCTATCATAATTCAGAAAGAAACACTAATATTCACCACCAAGAGAGTTTTGAGCTCAGCTAATCCTAGAACAAAAACCAATCATGAAAAATTATTCTAACTACCTTCAATTGTCTCTTTTTGATTAATCAGAATAATATAATTAAATGCAATGTTTGAATGATAAATACACTGTGATTAGAGTGGTCATTGTTCTGTGTTTTTATAAAGTAAAAATACAAATAAGAGAAAATTTTCTCAATGTTTGGAGTGGTAATATTTCTCTCAGTAGTTACATGTAGATGCAATTGTTATATCTAATGCATTTATCACAAAAATTAAAGGGCTAAAAAGCTGCAAATACAGATAGATGTAAAAACATTGGCTATTACAGAGAAATACATGCCATTAGATTAGGGCTGGGTGATAAAAGTCAGACATACTACAGGATGTAAATTTTCTGAAGGTTCTTTCTTTTCTGACTAATATGAAGGTGATAATTTAGGAGTTTTCAATTTTTATCTTTTTTCAGACTATGAAACACTGAATTAATCTTTTAACTGATTACAGACTTCTAAATGTCACACACAGTATGATGGACATGTGCTTTAAATCCATTCTGACCCATAGATCTTAAAGAAAATTTGTATAATCTACTAGCAATTAGATAGAGAATGGATCAAACAATGAAGTTGAATTGTATTAACTGTTCTTTTTTCTTGTAAAATTCTAACGTATTTGAGAAAGGGGAATTTGCTGCTAGAAGATAATTTTGTGAGATATGAAATAATAGATTTTAAACGAAAAGTAGCTGAAGAAGCTATTTCAATTTTAAGTACAGAAAGTTATATAGATAAGCTAACAGAAAAAATCCTCAGCACAGTTTTATTGAAGCCATGTATTAACATATGGTAGAATGAACATCAGCTTGTTCTTATTGTAACTGAAAGCAAACTGGTTTAAAGAGAGACAGTACTAATAAAACTTAGAACAGCTTAATTTGACAGTTCTTGATATTTAAAACAGACACCTATTTGATAGTAGAAATAATAATTTAAAAAATATTGCCAATTATACCCACATGTCCTGATGAAACATTAGTGTTGAGTGTTTTGAAGTTTTGTTATTACTGTAGTTTTTCATTGACTAGCTTATATTTATGTTTTTTAAAATGTGTTTAGTTTTCTTAGTTGGATATATTAAAATAGTAACAGACCAATTCTCATTGAGGATCAGTCTGTTCCTTAGGATTTGCATCAATATTCATGAAGATTATCAAATTGGCTATGATTATTTTCAGAGGTATTGTTTTATTTTATAAGAAGATGAGAATAATATTACCAAATCACTGTCTCCACTCTTTGTAATCATGTAAAATTTCATTTTAATTATAATGATATGCAGAATACTGTCTTTGGCTGAGCAAAGCATGGAATCTGAATTTAATGTAAAATTTTTCTATGCTGACTATAGATCACTATAAGTTAAATAGCTTCAAACAAGTTTATGAAAGTTTAAAGATAGTCCAAATGCAGGTAAATTCTGGGAACAGGATAGATGTTTTACCTAATAGCATAATAGGCAAGAAAAATCCAGGAAATTATGAGATTAACACTTATCAAAATATGTTAAATGGTACATTTAATTGAAATTTGGTAGCATTTCATTTTGATTTTGGCTTTGTTTATAAAGCAGATGTGTTAATTTTGTGTGAGAAATTATGTATTGAATTCCATTATAGAAACAGGATGAAATACAATAATAAAGTTTTTCAAATGTTTGTGAGTTTTTGGATTTTATTTTACTAGAGACAGTATATTACTAAAATTTTAGAAACATCATATAATTTAAATAAATAGAATTTTTCCAATGACTTTGTTAGCTAGACCATCTATACTTTTTATAGTTGGCAGTATTAACATAAAATTCTCTATAAATCTCAATTTTAAAGAGTTCATTTCAGCTGAAAGACAAAAAGGCAGAGAATGGATGCTGAAATACTATTCTTAAGCTAACAGACCTAATTCAAATATCACCTATTTCATCTCTACATTAAATATATATCAATTGTACAATCAACTGGGCATTAAGTCATAAAAGGTAATTCTAAAAATAATTTGGTAGACCCACTGTCACAAGAATATTAAAAGAAAGACACACTTGTCAGTTTGAAATCTTTCTCAAAATAATAGCAATCATGTCAGTAAAATACTGCCAGAGGACAGATCTACCAAGGCAATCAAAGTGAGATTTCAGAAATAAATCTGTATTTTTAGTACACTGACTCTCATCAAGAGTGCCATAATGTAACTATATCTAATAGGAAGTTTTTTTTTTTTTTTTTTTTTTTTTCTACAGATAAATTTAAAGAGTTTCTTGATTCCTTTATTCCTTTAAATAGGTTAATTGGATAATAATTAAGGTATCTTCTTTATTAAAGTTAATGTTTTCAATATTTTCATATGTATCTTTTTATTTTTCTCTGTGTATGTGGACATATGCAAGTGAAGGTATGCTGCCTGTGTAAAGATGTTCAAAGAGGCCAGAAGAAGGTGACAGATACCGGGGAGCTCAGGTCATAGGCATTTGTAAGCCTCCAGACATGGGTGCTGAGAATCAAAAAAGGAGTCCTCTCAAATAATTGGAAGTGCTCTTAACCAGGGCCGTAGCGCTAGTCTCCATGTTTCTATTTTATCTAATGGAACAAATTTTCTTCAGTCATCATCGAATTTACTCATGTTAATATACTGCAATGGAAAAACCGTCCAATTATATCTGGGTTAAATATTCTAGGATTTGGGGTTAATAAAAATATAAAAATCAAATTGACATTAGAGTGCTATTTGAATTGTCATTTTTATTAAGCATCCTCATAGTACTCTGTCATTAAAACACTTCTGTTGGCATACATTTTAAGATCTAAAATACATTTTGGCTAACTAATAATTTTCTAAGAGTGTCATTTTTTGGGTGAAGAATAGTTTATATCATTTTTATTTAATAGTGTGAACCTAATGGATATCATATCTAGTCAGTGAATGACCATAGCACATTGTACTTACATGATGTTTAAGCTAAAACAAAAATCATATAGGGTATTCCAAATAATAAGGAGCTCTATGGAAAGGAGAAGAAACAAACCCACAGACTGCTCGAGGTTGTATATAACGTTGTAGTTTTATTTCCCATAGATGGACACTTATAAGCAGAAGTGTAAATAGACATACCATGGAAAAGATTCCACAGGAGGAAATTCATAAAAGACGAGAGTCCTGGGGTTTGTCAAAAATGATTAAACTCTTTAATAATTTTGTATGGGAAATATTATTATAATTGAACACAATGAGATGTAATGTTCTGGAATTCCTTTTTAAAGTTTTTGCTAGGATATACTAATGACAAATAATAGACTTCCTTATGACATTTTCATATGTGTACATAATGTATTTCAGTAATGTTTACCCCATCACTCTCTCTTGCACCCCACTACTTCTATTCATATTTTTGTATAGACCTATAGTCACTGCAAACCTAAATGCCTATATACCAGTATAAGAGCACAATCTACAACAACTAAGGAATTATGTCTCTTACTACTACCTAGTGTTCCTACTACAGCAAAACGTTAACATTCTAACACAAATTAAGGACAAGAAAAGGCCTTAAAATCTTTAATGGAGGTGTAAATAAATTTCTTAAAGAAATCAAGGGAAGGACAAACAAAAAAATTGAGATCTCTCAATATAAATGGACTCAAATTCACTATAAAAAGAAACAAAATAACAAATTGAGTGCAAAATCAGAATTCATTCTTCTTTTGAAGCAAAGATAGACATTACTTCACCATAAGAGTTCTAAAAGATTTTCCAAGCAAATAGACCTAAGAAGCAAGCTGGTGTAGCCAGTCTAACATCAATCAAATTTAGACTTCCAATAATATTCATCAAAAGACATGGGGAAGGACACAACATACTCATTGAAGGAAAAATCCACCAAGATGACAACTCAAACCAAACATATATGCCATGTACACAATGACTCCCACATTTATAAAAAGTAGCATTACTAAAGCTTAAGTCGTACCTTAGACATCACAAATTGATAGTAGAGATTTCAAAACCTCACTCTTCCAAACAATCTAATTGTAATGTATTACAACATACTCAGTTGATCTAACTGGTGGATATCTGCTTTTTTTTCTGAAGGAAAATGGAGCAGCAATGGATCTCGGGAAGAGGGGATGTGGAGGTGGGTCTGGTAAGAGTGGAAGGAAGGGAGGTTACAGTCTGGATGCATTTTATGAGAAAAATAATATATAAGAAAATACATTAAGTTTTATAAGTCCCCCACCTCATTGCCAAAAAAAGGAGAGGGAGAGAAAAGAAATAAGTAGAACAAAGAGAAGATCATGGAAGTATGAATACAGTATGTCCTTTCTAGAAAATATAAGGGTGAAAGATGTATCAGGAATCCTGACAATGTCCAAAATGATTACTTTATTTATTCCTTTAGAAATTTCTTCATTTATTATGAAACTCAAGAATTTTTCATATTTTTGGAAATGCCATATTATTAATAAAGGGAGATACTGTTGCATAAATTAAATAATTGTTCTAGAAAATTCAGAAAATACAGAAATCTGAAATTTTTTAGAGTGAAAAGTACTCTGTTAAGATGAGTAAGAATGATTTTTTTTTTTTTAGATAACAATTGTGGATTAGGTGAGAAATGTCCTGATCATGGTTGTCCTGTTGTAGTTCTGGCTCTTGTCAGAAGTAGTTATTTGGAAAGGGAATAGAGACCTTAAAACATGGAACCAAGCTGGAAAAGTAAGACATTTGGCACATTCTTTTCCATTTTTGTCTCTTTTCTTCTCACTGTAAGGTAGGCAATCTCTGTCACATGATCTTACTGCTGTGACTGTCTTCCTAGGTGTGGGGATTTTAGACAACTGTGGACTAAACACACTGAAATCATGAGAGAAACAAACCTTTAATCATATGATTTTTATCTTTTAAGTGTTTGGTCACTGATACAAGAAAAATAACCAATAAAATAGGACAGAGCTAAGCTGTAAATTAGTAAGGGGTTTTATGGGTGTTCCACTTGCAAAGTCAAAGGATAGTTTATGCTTGTCCTGGGGAATAGGTTACTATTGATCTATGAGGGGCTTTCACATATTGAGAACCCAGGCTCAGATAACAATCTACTCCAGTGATTGGGCAACCTGTGTCCTCAGAGACTAGATTATAAAGAGCAAGTGCCTCCCCTGTTGTCTTAATCTAAGATCATTGGCATGAACAATATTCTGTAAGGTTTCAATGCTATTTATTGGAAGAGGCATGCTATAAATGAAAAAGAGGAGCTGAGAGAAAGTCAGAGAGAAAATAAAATATTGTAATATCTGAGAAATGATACTATTCTTACTTTTGTACACATAATATTAATAATCAATTAAAATTCTTATTATCATTCCAAGTTTTTAAAGCCATTACATTTTTTTCTAGTCTTAAACACAAAAATTGAAAAATATTACTCCACTGATCAAGTAAAGTTCTGTTATTTTATAATGCATGAATGTGTACAAAATACAGAAATATCTTTTGATGACATGATATAGAAGAGAGAATATATCTTCTTTTTTTTTTGAAAAACAAATACACCAAAACTCTGGATCAAATGTTTTTGCTTTTTCAGTCATTACTGAAAATAATTAGTGTACAGAGATATATGCCACCCATATCTTTGGGCTGACTTTCTCATCCCCAGGAATAAAATGAAGTCTCCCCAGGGTGTTCAAACTCACAGTTTGAGAAACATTGTCCCAGTTAGACAGAAAATAAGATAATTACAAGAACAATTTGCAATCTCTAGGTGATTTAGAAATCAGGAGCAGGCTGCAAGTTATATTATCATCTGAAGTGACAAAATATAATTACTGCCTGGAAGGCCTTTGTTCTGGGAGCCTGCAGTCTAAGAGTGCAAGAGCACAGTGAAGCACTCAGCTGGCTTTCCATCTCTGCTCCTGTCTCTGGGTCTAGTCTTTGTGATCAGACAGGAGCTGAGAAACCATGTTTCTTTTTATAACTTCTGGCAGGAATCTTAGTAATGAAGTCTCACATCAGCACACTGAGGTGGTAAATCTCTTGGAAAATTATGTTCTACTCTTGCAGAAACATTTTGCATATTGCTGATAATTACCGCGGGGGAAAACGCCACTAAGTCATAACAGTGATCTTGTCTTAAAATTATTTTTCCATAACACTTCTCAGGGATTCAGTAATTAATTTATTATTTCTAATGTTGACTATCCTGATTTGCAATTTCAAATTCAGTTTTGATAAATCAATGTGAAATGTTCTGTCTCTGTCTAGCCCATTATAGTTTCCATTATTCTTGCCATATAACTTCAGCATGGGTGTTTATAAATGAAAATTTGTTTTGTAAGGAAGTATAGATTACTTCCAGAAATGGAGAGCTACCAGTGGTATTCTGTGTCATATCATACTTAACAAACTGTGGTAGCCAGTATAATTCAAGGACACACATTTAGCTCAACATGGACTGTGAACCATGGTTTGAGGCTGTGTAGTGTGAGGTTAATGATCACTCATGACTCTACACTATGGAAACATGGATTTAATTTTGTTGGCAGCTCTCTCTGAGGAAATCTCCAAAACCTCAGCAGGACTATATCTTTGCTTTGACTGGTCCCATGCATGTAAACCACCTCATCAAATCATATAGATGGAATGTAGTGTTTTAAGATATGTCAATATACACAGTAACACATGGCTAGATACATACACATTTCCAGGTTATTGTGGAATCTGCTTCTGTGAATTTTTTATGGGCTTTAGGAACCTCAGCACAGCTAGTCCAAAGATCGTACATAGAGGAACAAGAGTCTAAGTCACAACACTGCCTAGAGACATTATGATATTTTTTAAAAAATAAATGTGGACATTTTGTCCTTTTTATTGAGAAGAGATTTTTTTTTCTTATATATACTGATTATGGTTTGTCCACCTGCAACTTCTCCAAGTTTCTTCCCACCTTCGTTTCATCCAGATACACACTTTCTGTCTCTCATTAGAAAACAAACTTCTAATGTATAATAATAAAGTAAAACCTGATAAGATGAAACAAATACTAACATATTTGATTAAAATGAATAAAAGTAAAGAGCTCAGGACAGAGCACAGGAATAAGATACATAGAGCCCCACCCATTTGTGTTTGCACAATAAGGAATTCCACAAACAAGTAGTACAATGAAAGCATGGCTCTATGGGGGATAAAAATTGAAAAGCACAATTATACAAAATAAAACAAAAATAAAAGAATTGAAAATATTTTTAAAAAAAGTTCCAGCACAACATTATGAACAGTAAGATCTAAGTGGGATGTCTGGATCAAATCCCTCTTTTGAGGGCACAGAAATTTCTGTGGAAGAGGAAGTGTAAACACAATAGTCATAAGATGGAGGGCACCAAGGAAACAAGACTCCAAATGAACAGCATCAACACATATATGAACTCACAGATACAGGTGTTTGCTAACAGAGGACCTGACCTCGATTCCTGGACCCACATATTAGAAGGAAAGAACAAGCTCCTGAAAACTGTACTCTAACCTACAATGTGTGTGATTCTACATGTTTGCCTTCCCGCAAGCTGAATAAATCATGCTTTAATCGTTATAAGGGTTTAAATTTACAAAATAAACTAATTTTATTCTTGAAATGATACTTTAAAACTAAAATTATGCAACAAGCTCATAAATTTTATTAATAAGACAACAAAAAATTTTCATGAATGTGCCAAAAATTGAAATAAATACTTCTTACCATGAAGAGATCTATTGTATGAAAATGTTCACTATAATTAGTCACTGAAACATAGCTAAAAACATAGGCTGACTCCTACCTCACTCACTACAGTAGCTAGAATATAAATGGTAAAACCTTGCTCCAACACACAATAGTGAATACATTAAATAATTATTACTCCTGATTATTGCTTTTGGCAATAGATTGTAATATAATGTTTTCTCAAACAACTTATTATTTCTTTTAACAGTAAAACATAGTTTTACTATTTGTCTCAGAAATACAAACCTCAGAATTGAGTCTAAGAAGAGATACAAGGTTTATTCTACCCAAACTATGCAAAAATATTTTAGTATCTTCATTGGTAATCGTCCACAGTATGGACATAGAGCCATAGAGATAATTAAATAAATGATATACTTCTGTAAAACAGAATTTTGCACAGATTGAGAAAAAGCAAATTAGTCATAAATGAGAAAGAAAGAAATACAAGTATGTCATTTACAAGGAGAGAAGGCAGATTCTTGGTTTACATGTTTATGTGTTTATATGTTATATGATCATGCTATGTAATCATGTTCTATGTTCTAATTTTTTCTTGTGAAAAGTTTGAACAAAACTAATTGAAGGGAATATAGAATTTATTTGGGAAGCCAATGCAGTAACTCAAGGCATGAAGCTGAAGGACAAATCTAACTCAGAGACCACTGAGTTACTGTATATACTGACTTCCTTCTAGGCTCACAATCTGCTACTTTATTTTTTCTTTTTGTTTTTTTGTTTTCTTCTTTTTTTTCAAGACAGGGTTTCTCTGTGTACTCCTGGCTGTCCTGGAACCCACTCTGTAGAACAGGCTGGTCTTGAACTCAGAAACCCGCCTGCCTCTGCCTCCCAAGTGCCGGGATTAAAGGCGTGCGCCACCACCGCCCAGCTCTACTTTTTCTTTTTAATTATCTCTTTTATTTTTTGAGATTATAATATAATTATATATATATATAATCATATATATGATCAAATATAATCTTATTTCATTTACCTACTTTCCTTTACCACACCAAATCCCTCCTAATTTATCTTTTTGCTTTTACAAAATTCATAGCCACTTATGTAAGTATGGCACTGCCCACAGTGGGTAGGACCCTCCTCCATTATTTAGCAATCCAGAAAATTTCCACATAAACATACTCACAGACCCATTGGTTGGAGAAAATTTTTCAAATGATAGTCCCTTTCCCTGGGTATGTTAAGCTGATGACCAATATTACCAGTACATCATAAATTCACCTCTTGATAACCTGACATACAAATACATCACTGTTAACCCAGAACCTTTAGCTGACTCCAAGTCTTATGAAAATGTCACTTTATAAAGCATAGTCAACTTTAAAAGTTTCAGAGTCTCTAAAATTTTTAACAATTTAAAATTCCAATTTGTGCTTTAAAAACCCAAAGTATCTTAGCTGTGGTCTTTGTAAAATCTAAAATAAATCATATACTTTTTTCCAAAAGTGAAAAACTAGAGCTCAGTCACAATAAACACAAAACAAAACCAAACCCCATCAATGTAAATATCTGTGTCCAAAGTATGGGACTCTCTCCTGGTCTTCTGTCTCTAGAGTGCTTAGACTGATCAACACTTCTCCATCTCTGCATCTGCAGTGCACATGTCTAGTAAACTCAATCCTATACTACTGTCACTGTCTTTAGTAATCACAGCACAGTCTTGGCATCTTCAATATGCTGACATTCCCAATGTAGGTGATGCTTCACCTTCATTAATGGTATTTCCCAGACTCTTTCCACACAGTGCTAAGCTTTGCTGTCTATGATTTCTTTATATATTTAAACTAGTACCAGGTAGGAAACTCTTACACATTGCCAAGTTTGGTATCCAGCTTGAGATGCAGCCTCTAAATCAAAGATTTTGTGTGCTTGACACTGAGAAGATATTTCCCAGAATATTTTACCACAGTGATGCTGATCTCTTATTTGTCACAGCTGGGTTTTCAGATCGAGTTAATAGAATTTATTGTCCCAGTAAAGCAAAGAAGGTTTCACGTTCACAGATTAATTCAAATACATCACACCAACCACAATGATAGCATTTTTAAGTTATTCTCAGACTTCTGTTTGAAACAAAAAGCTTAGCTGTACTATCTAAATTTCTTTCAGCATTATCTTCCACTCTTACAGAATAGCCTACTAAGCTCTCAACACTATAGATATTCTATCTCAAACTTCCAAATACTCCCTAATATCAACATAGACATCAGCATCATAGCAACATCCCACACTTAGTACTAACGCACCCCCCCCCCCCCCACACACACACATCTTGGAAGTAATGGGTTTATTTGACTTACTCTTTCTGACCACACTATATCATTAAGGAAAGTCATAGCAGAGACTCAAACAGAAACGGAGGTAAGAAACACAAAGGAATGCTGCTTCCTGGCTTCTTCACTGAGGAGAACTGAAGGAGTTAATAGCAGAGGAGGGATTTGCAATGGTAGGACTGGGAGGAGAAGATAGAGGGAGGGTTGTAATTAGAGTGTAAATTTAATAAAAAAGTAAATAAATAAATAAATAAATAAATGAAAAAATGAACAAAAATATTGACTATAAAAAGGAAAACAAAGCACATGACTGACTATAACTATTGTTTAAAATAATCATATTTATTCATTAATAAAATTATGACAATTATTGTAAAACAACATAATGCATGTTAATTAATAAATGTTATTATAAAACATTAACATATGCATTAATAATAACAATGATAGATCTACAGAATCATCTGAAGGAGAAACAGACAGGAGTAAACACAGAGGAATATTTGAGGGTTCTGTATTCTGTTCATTGGACTGGGTTAGCAAGACTTACCAAGGATGGTATAATTTCTTTTGAAAAAATAAAACATTAGTAAACTTCTCTCATAGATAAATGAAATAAATGAACCTAATGGAAAAAAAGATTGAAATGAATGAACTTAGATTGAATAAAAGGAATGCAACAATGTATTTGGAACTTGTGATGTGGGAAATGTTTTGCAGTTTAAATTCCCCAAATACAGAAAATCTAGAACAAGTACATGAATACATTTGACACACTAATGTTAAATGAGCAAATACAAGTAATTTCATCATGTATGACAAAGATTTAAGTGTAGCATTAAAATCAAACTCACAGAGAAAACCTCAGA